>NW_027272211.1:595000-657783 GCF_040938485.1 Diadema antillarum
CATTGATTCATTTCATTTCATTTCATTTCATCATTCATTCATTCATTCATTCATTCATTCATTCATTCATTCATTCATTCATTCATTCATTCGGTCATTCATTCATTCATTCAAACGTATATGGCACAATGTGCCTGGTTGATAACCGTTTGCTGACTCGTCACCTCGGGCGTAACCACGAGAGGTCGGCGTCTTTTGGTCGGTTTTCTTGTACGGATGGACAGTAGGTGGACACCCCGGGTGGACACTTGTCTTCACCCGGGTCTAATAGCACCCTGCTCTTCGCGATGAATGAATGATGTGGGATCATGTACGTGCGTGCGTCGTGGCTAACTCACACACATGGGACTTCCATTTTAATGTCCTAGATGGACAGAGTATTTTACCAATGTCATTTGTATTAGTGCCTGCTACTGTTGTAGTTGAGTTATTTCTACATAACGATCGAATGGCCTGCTATTGTCACGTAGCCTTACCTGTAGATTATGTCATTCATTTATTACTTTGAAGTTCGAGATTGTGGATATGATCTCCTTGTACATCCCCTGATTTACGATATGAAATAATGGATGCATCATGCATGAATAGATTGATAGATGGACAGATAGATGAACGAAACGATTAATAAATCATGGTAATGTTAGTAGTCGTGCAACCGCCGTAGAGGCCCATTATCAAGGCTAATGCGTGTAGAGAAGTGAGAAGTGAGACTGAATCGAATGAAAGTATCTGCCTCCTGTTAAGGCCTTCTTCTCTGTGCCTCGTTTATCGAGAGCTTCAAGTGGACGTACAGAAGTAAACAGTAATAATTTTGTTCCATGTTTTCTGCGTTAGCTTTAGTTTTCAGATCAGTGACCTCTTTTTTGAGAGATCGATTCATTATGCACTCTCAACGAAAGCTATGTTTTACGTTGCAAGTATATAGGCCTACTTGTTGGTCTGGAGGCTACGGAATACTTGAAGTTTTTTTCCTCCTTTTTTTTTTTCGTTTTTACCCCTTGCTGTGTTTACAATATTCTGAACGTAGGTAAAATACTAGTTATTTGCTCCTGTTGCGCTATACGTCGCTTTTCCCCCAAGCGTCACTTGAGTGTTTTGTAAGTTCCCCCGTCATATTTGACGTAATCAGGGCAAATAAGATGTTCTCTCATACTATTGGACAGGTCTTGCTGTGCAAGAATGTTCCAATCCCTGATGTCAACGTATGTGAGATTGTTTAAGACATGCATTTTGTATTCGGAAAACAGGTGACTCCGTTGCTTAATTGCAAAGGGCGAAGTTTTAATTGCCTATTGTTCTTTGCAGTCGGCTTTTCTTTTTCAATACTGTGACATCTCCTTCTCCGATATTCATTATAACCCACGCGATGCAATGATGCGTTGATAAAAAAAAGAAGATGCGTCTGAGTGCAAGGCTAGCCCGAAACCAAAATCGATACGATCAATTTGATCCGCCAAATTAAGTGGCGCGCAGTTGCGGGGTCATTCCAGCCGATTGTGCGCAGTTTGACAGGTTGCTCACATCAGAGCAATGAACGATTCGCTGCAAAGGTCGAGTTGCAACCTCCGTCGCTGTTGCTTCTGTTTTCAGTCAAGAAATGTGACGGAGAGGCGTGTGTACGTGCGAAAGTTCTTCCTCGAGACTGGTAGCCTGCAATAATGCCGAATTGGGCAAAAGTAGATATGTTTATAGACTATAGCTTGCAAAGGAAACTGATTCATAAACCTGTTTTCTTATTATAATTGATTGTTAAAGGCTGCCTACAAACAAAACAAGTATACGCCGTTACTTGTTCTTGGTCTTTGATATTTTGATTCCTGTTTTAAGACATTAAAATTCATTTATAATAGGCCACTATTATCATCATTCATATTACTGAACAAACTGTTACTATTGTTGTTGTTATTATCATCATTATTGTTATTAATACTATCATTATCTTTATCATCATTATTATTAGCAGTAGTATCATTGTTATTGTTCTTATGATTATGATGATGATGATGATGATTATTATTATTATTATTATTATTATTATTATTATCATTAATATCTAAAGTTTAGTCTTCTTCATCACTATCATTTGGAGATTCAGTGATCAGTTTGCACAGTAATAATTTTGGCTAAATTTGTAAAAAATTTCTGTTCAAATAAAAAGGAGAAATTATACAGTATGCATCAACGTTCTTGCTAAACTGTTATAGTTTTCGCAACTACAACGAATTACAAAGGAAAGTTGTACACCTGCCAAATTTTGAACGGGAGTGTTTCCACATGCAGTGATATTTCGGTTACAGCTCGTTATTCCGAAGGTTCGTTATTCCGAAGGCTCTTTAGTCCGAAGATTCGTTATTCCGAAGGTTCATTGTTCCGAATTTCATTTTCGGATTAACGGATCTTCGGAATAACGAACCTTCGGAATAACGCCACAAATTTTCGGATTAACGAACCCTTTTTCATTTTCGGATTAGCGAGCCTCTAGGTATAGAGAATTTGTGTGTTTCGGATTAACGACCCTTCGAAATAATGAACCCTCGGAATAGCGAACCTTCGGAATAACGAACAGCACCCGATATACGCAAGTATTTCTACGCATAAACTAATGCTATCAGTTTGCACTAAGAGCCATGTGTACTGGCCACCGATGTTCTTTTTGTATGAACTATATACCATATTCATAAGTCCAATTTCAATGACTTTTTCGCTTTTGTGTTTGTTAACCTCTAGTGTTCCTGCTGAAATAAACTCTGTCTGGTGAGTAGAGTATTCCTTTAAGGCGACTGTAAGACTAATGGTGGAGTATACTCACGCCCCTTTCGTAATAGAGCCGAATGATTCATTAGGTTACAGTACATGCAGTGGACATAGGACATTGCCATTAAAGGGGTGGGGCTTCAGTTTTCCAACTTTTTTTATGATCATATTTTGAGATAATGAGAAACCTCTTGTGAAATATGAAAGAGCATATAATTCTGAGGGGAATTCAAGGTTTATTTAAAGAAAATTGGTTTTGAAATGACTGAGATATCCAAAACAAAGCGATCCTAATAAGAGATGGAACCCACCTTTTATTAGGATAGCTTTGTTTTACTTTGTTTCCGGATATCTCAGACATCTTTTTTTCATTACCAATTTCATCAAATATACATTGATTTCCTCTCAGAATGATATTATGCTCTTTCATATTTCAAAAAAGAAAGTGGTTTCTAAGTATAGGCCTATGTATCTCGCAAAAAAAAAGAGAAAAAAAGGTGAACGCTGAATTCTCTGCTCAACCAATACTACGCTATCCCTTTTAAGTACGGAACAGTCACCCCACTTTTGTAATACAGCGGAATGTTTCATTAGGTTACATGCAGTGGACACAATATATTGCCATTAAGCCACTATGATTCTGTCCTTTTTTCCACTTAGTCATGTTAGTTTCGGTGATTTGAATACACGAACCTATACTTCCTTTACAATATACATACAGAATACACAGATGTAGCTAGGGTTACATGCACTATAAGTAGGGCGTTACCAAGCCACACTGTTGTTGTTTTTTTTTGGGGGGGTTTTTTTAATTACTTTGAATTGTAGTTCCGGCAATATGAATATGCTAACGTATTACCTTTCCATATACATCACAACACACGACA
This sequence comes from Diadema antillarum, assembly GCF_040938485.1. NCBI lineage: Eukaryota > Metazoa > Echinodermata > Echinoidea > Diadematoida > Diadematidae > Diadema > Diadema antillarum. Next base: position 598,642 of record NW_027272211.1, read on the forward strand.
TGATAATGAAGCTTAAGTTACATGCATCACGTGCAGTGTATGACATTACCAAGTTACTCTATATCTTTCTCTCACATAGTTCCGGTAATTTGAATACACGAACATAGGCCTACTACTTTTACATACATACATTATACCCACACACACACACCATACACATTCCTAGCACAGAACCATTGCAAACATAATGAACACACAAGCCAGACACACTGTCAATGCACATAATGTGTGGGCACCATGTTCATCTGGTAATAGAGTTCTAGGAAGGTAGTCTATTTTAAGCCACTGCATCGCTCGTTATGCAATCAAGCCCTTCTAATACGCTCCTTGCCTATGTGAACCTGTTACCACCCACATCATTGCTAGCCTTCATTAATCATTACGAAAGGTTTAACCTCTTGTGGATATTGGTGTGCTGCGCATAACAGACTGAGGGATCGTATCTCACAGCACACGGGGCAAGGTCCCCTGCAAAAAAAAAAAAAAAAATGCCAAGTGGATGTCACTTTTTTTTTCTTCAAAATAGGTCAAAATAGTGTCCTCCCCTTCCTCCTCCTCACCTCACCCCGCATCCTCCCCATCCCCACCACCACCTCACCCCCTCCCCACACACACACACACAGCCGTCTTCGTCACCGCATAACTACCACCTGTTCGTTAAAGGCATCATTTACCATTTGCAGAAGAAACAAAAACCCAGCTTTTAGTGCTTCAAAATAGTTCTAAAATGTGAGCTAGGAGAAGAAACAACCAATGCAAAAACTGTAATCAGAATAATCAATGTGAAGTATTCTTAAGTATACAAAATGTGAACAAAAGTTATAATTTAAAAAAAAATCGAGAATAAACCGTCTACAGTTAGGGTTTATTGAGAAAAATAGTGATATCTCCTTATATTTTGCTTTTAATTGCAAAATTTTTATATGGTATATGTTTTTAGATACACCTGGCATTAAACATAGATTATGCATTCAAAAACGTGATAATTCGAGCATTTTATTTCACTTTTCCCAATGTTGAACAACACCGTTAAGTATCGTGAGGTTATCTTTTCGATTTTTTCCCAATGTGATCAGCCTGTTTAAGCTCACATTATTATCTCATTCTGACAGCAAGGAGACAACGGCTATGATATCGAAGAGAAATGGGGGCGGGGGGGGGGGGGGGGGTTGGAGAGTTTTGTTCGTTTCTTCCCCGCCAAATCCGGATGTCGTGTGAGCCAACATTGTGATACGTGCTTTCCTCTAACTTTCAGGACAAGTTACGTGCAGACGAGATGTGGATGAAGAATAGCGTTCTTTAGCGTCTCCCAGTAGAGGGCGTGTACCGAGAAGAGAGCAATTAATATGCAAAGTGAGAACATGTCTTGGAGCCTCACACCAGAACGATAGTTTTTGCTGTGCGCCTGTTTTTACGCGGTATTCTTGCATTATATCACCACCCTGTTCTTTTATACTACCACATCCAGTCAACATCATTCTTACATGCCAGTTGCAGAGTTATAATACAAAAGTACTGCGTTTGGACGCAAAGTTCGTTGAACTTGAACTCCTCGTTAGGACCAGCATAAAATACATTTTGATAGACTCTTAATGGATGATTTGTTATGTAGTTCGCGGTCTACACAGAGTGTTAGAGGGTGGCGACGTGGCGTTTAGTTTCGCTTTCACTCATAGTTTGTCAAAACGGCCCTGGATGCATTAGCCTTGAGTACCAGGCTCTTACTGTGATGATAATGAGATAAGTTGGCAATAGGTATCACATCTGATTCAGATGAGGAATGTTTGCCCAACGTCTATACTGTAGCTGAGACTTTGTGTCGAAAATTGAATTCCTCTTGCGTTTCCTAAAATTTAGATTGGTCCCCTACGTTACTGACATCCGCAAATATTTCATGAAGAAAAATAGGCCCTATAGATTCGTCTACACATTGTTACACCATTAAAATTCATCTGTTACAATTTTCACATTAGTTCACATTTAAACGTTTAACTGATTAATGACTACACAAAATCGCTCCTCTATACATCCAACTCACTCCCTGATTTGTGTGTGTGTGTGTGTGTGTGTGTGTGTGTGTGTGTGTGAGTCCATCATGATATATAATATGGGACAGGAATCAAGGTCTTCATAGAAATGCAACTTGACGGGTCTGTAAGTTGAGACTACGCCTGATATGCATATCGCCTCATTAAATGTATCGATCGCCGTGTGATTTAAACTGATATAATTTAGCGGGTTTGAATATCGATCGATAGCTCTAGTAGCCTCGCTTCGAAAAGTGACTCAGAAGTCACCCATCCGGAAGTAACTGAATGCGACTACAGCGACAGTGATAGGCATATCGTTGTTTGTTTGTTTGTTTTTGCTTTCTTAAGAAAATGCTGGCTTTCAGAGGGAGCGAAAGGGAAATAAAAAAAATCAAATGTCTCATATAGATATACATTGACGATGAAGAGTTTACTTGCAAAACGGGTTAAGCCTTATTTTTAGGATTTCAAAGCAAGTTCATCATTAGATAGAGCAAAACAAAATGTCCAATGATACCTTACTTGAAATATTCTCCAAGTTATGATTCCTACATTTTTGTAACTAATTAATTTTCTCTGTTTTTAGCAGCTTTAATCGTATTCATCTCAAATTAACACAGACGGAGTTACCACGTTTTTCGACCAATCCCTTCAAATGTTTGTTGTGTGAAAATATACTTATCATATCATATATCATAATTATATATTTTCATATAATATATAGGCTAAAATGCAATGATGATAAGACCATGGACCTGATACTAGGTCCATGATAAGACAAGCCAAAGAAATTACAGTAGTACAGTTATATTTTGGTGCCCTCTATGAGAGGTTTGAAGTGATCTGAGCTGAGCTGATTAATGTAATGATCTTTACCGAACCGGGTCCTTGTGTTAATAGGGTGACCCGCGGTGAATCATACCTCTGTGTCAGCTTTGCTATGTTCTTTCCTTGCCAGTGACAAGGGGGCATGAAAGTGCACCTTTATGTCGCTTGCATGAGTGGTGTACACGTAGCTATATAAAGTAATATGGACTGTCTAGCAAAGGAAACAGCTGTCCATCTTTCAAGAATCAATCAAGAATGAAGTGTATCCTTCACTTTCGTAGCAGTTCTTTGGTAGTTGTTGTTTTTTCTAAACAGCAACACAAACGATGCAAGCACTCCGCGCTATTTTTATATTACATTATATGCGTACCATGTACTATAACAGATTACGCAAAGGTGACTAGCCCGGATGCTTTCCCTTGTTCTCAAGCCATGTGTTACTGCGCATGGAAGTTTGTGATTCATTGTTACGTCACTAAACCTGCGCTGCTTTCACCGGGGAATGACGCTACGTCCACTCATCACACTTTCTTTGAAGTCGCTCTTTTCTGCAGCAAGTCTCTTCTTTTTATATGATCGCATTAATTAAGATGTCAGCAATATAGAGCGGTGCTAGGCAACATATTAATATATTTATTATATTTCCCCCTTGCCCGCCCGGGGTCTCGTCAAGTGATTCATGTCATATTCATAAACGCTGATTCAAGAAAGAGCAGACAGCACAAACGAGTGGGAGAGAATCATGGGTAAGAGAGAAAGATAGGAAGAAATATAGATAGATAGATAGATAGATAGATAGATAGATAGATAGGTAGACAGACAGATAGATAGATAGATAGATGGACAGATACGAGTAGATAGATAGATGTATAGATAGATACAGACAGGAGTACACGTCTGTATCCTTCCTTTTACATTGTTATTCACCAGCTCTGTACGTACAAAAGCCTGTTTTTGATGACAAACCCTGCGTAAATGTCAGACTGTAAATTTCATATCAATATTTTTTTCCCCGAGAGGAAAACGGCGCGCTTAGTAAATGATTCTATTTTTGAAGCATGACGTCATTCAATAGACAATGGCAGCGTGAGATAGACTTGTCTAGCTCATTGATAAGGTCAAGGTTGAGCTAGTTTATAAAGTGATATCGCATTAAAAAATAGAGAGCCTTTTTTCGTCTGCAACGATGCGTCAACACAATCCCCATTTGCGATCTTACGTTAGTAGGCTCCCATCTGTTATATGATTTTGAAAACGGCGCAGCCGCATTAAGGAGCTACGCATGCGTAATGAAAGTTATTGATGCCGAGAAGCCTACTGAAGAAATCTGCTATCTTGAGGAACGGAATATAATATTACGGGGTATCTGATCTGAAGTGAATGATAACTTTTTTAATCCCTGTATTTTGCCTCTAGATTACATATTAATCTTTTGTGAGCCATTAATTGATTTTCTTCCTGAAGTTATGGTATCATTATTGATTTTTTTTTCTCTCTCTCTTCACGATCGTCAAAACAACGTCCATTGTTCTGCGCCTAAATACAGTATCTCATCCAAATCCTACACGCCGTGTAAAGCACGTGAAAAATTCTGGATCGCTATGATGTCTAAAAAGATAGTCGGAGTTTTTTATGGGTAGAGTTAATAATGTCATCATATTATTTACTGTCTTGATATACCTGGGGACAGCGTCGCGCTGCCAAACAACAGCTGCGTTACTGCTTATTGGGAAAAAGTTGATGGGAGCTCCCACGTGACTGCGTATGAGTAATCAATAGCAACATGTCCACATGAATTAAGTCATAGAAGTAAGGTGGCATCGCGGAGCGCTGACACGTGACTGGCCCGACCAATTAGGGAAATTTATTCATGAATATAATATGGGTGAACTTCGTGTCTGGTCGATCGATATATTGCGCGCGCGTGTATCTATGGAAGACTGGAAGGTATGTGGAGGAATACGCATGGTGGTGTGTTTAATACGGATATTACGCAGGTGCATTGCAGAAATCTGTCTATCGGATTGGACAAATTAAACTTGATTCCCTATCAAATGTGATTGATTGCGAAACTAATAGATATGTTATACAGATTTGAAACAGCCGCAACATAATCCATTTAAAAAGTGATATCTGGAGTGGTATTGGTTAAAAGAATGAGTACCCTAACTAATGAAAGAGTACGGAAGGGAAACAATGGTTAAAAGTTTAGTTTTACTGCTGAAGACATCTTATCAGCGACAGAAATTATGAAAGTCAGATATTAGTACAGTAATAATGACAATACAAGTGTAGTAACATTTATTGTGAGGTTATTTATCCTAATAAAAATGATGGTGGTTATGATCATGACGATACTCATTGTACTGATGATAATGATATTCATGATTAATTGTTTACATGAAATAAAAGTGATGATGGTAGATATGATAATGATAATGTGAAATCTATGTATGTGCAGGGAGGTGAGACGTCTCGCCACCCTGGTATGTGTAAAAGTTCTGTACATTTACAGCAACAATCACTATAAGCTAAGATATCTATAATAAATCGACCTGAATTTTCAATGTGTTGAAAAGCTCGAAATACTTTGATTCCTAAATATGGTGTATGGTATTAATTGATTCTATTTATTATTGTTTGTATTACCTTTTTTTCGTGAAAAATGTACTTTTCAGGGAGATCACAAACACACAAACACTATGCGATTATATAGGAAGCGTCACACTCAACCGAAAACGTAGGTGGCGCTTTTTTTATCACAACTGCAGAAACAAAAAAAGAAAATGAAAATCATAAATGCATCGTGTTGTAAACTCTCAACCACACTAACAAGATAAAGGTTATCAAAGAAGTTTGATTAGTCACTGGCTATGCTTTAAACGTTTCAGGAAGTAGGTGCCGACTTGCCAGCGTATAAATGTGTTTGGAGGCTGTGACTGCACCAATGCGCATACGAAAATCAACATAATGGATGTAACATGATTTCCTTAGGGGTTGAGAAAGGGGTATTTAGTTATTTGCCATTGAATTTCACAAGATGAAATCATACATCTTGCAGCGATGCCGTTTTCAGCAGTCGGTAACTACTCTGTACAAGATCAGAGAAAATGAAAATGTCCGGAGATTGTATTGTGCCGTTCCACTGTGTGCGTCGTATTAGAGACACTGATACACAAGTTCACATGGTACACGCAGAAACGTGCAAACGGAAGGACAACCTAATGACCTCTGTATTGAGAGGATCGGGGCCCGTTGTCAGATTACATCGGATTTTGACTGATAATACAGATGTTTGTCGAGGTGGTGCCAAATAGTTCAAGATGAGAAATTTGTAGGTGTGTTGGCAATCCGTTGCTTAATCCTCTCATTGCTACAACAGTGTCATTGACTTGCGCAGTTATGTTGAGTGTGGTTACGACAACGAGTGTATTTATTAATACTTTCCCTACGGGTTACCCGGTAGGTACGTTAAGACTTCGGTGGGACTTTCAAAATTTTGGTAGGGAATCGGTTAAAGAGTCATGTATGGAGAAACGTTTGGGACCTGCCGCTGAGCGTAGCAGGTGGGTCCCGAGTGCACGTCACTGGGTGTGAAAGCAATTCCGCGAGTAGTCTTTATCCAAGGCGGCAGTAAATAATGCACATGCCGACCTGTCCAGTAGGGAATTGAGCAGCGAGTATAATAAACTGACTATACCGTTTGCCGACAAGCTAATCGCTTAATCATACACAACCGATACGTACATTGTGCATTCATATTATGGACGAACGGGAGCATTGGTAAAAACATTCTATTATGAGTGCGTGCGGATGACTATGTTGTCAGGCTCGCAGAGCTCCAAGAGAGGGAAAAGGGGGAAACTTGTTCGCACACTTGCTTGAAAGCTTCATCCCATTAGTATAGCTCAACTGCGAGTTGTACCGTGACTGAAGTAAACCACTTGGCGTTGACACCTGAGCTGTATGGTGCCTGTGAAGAGTACCATCAGAAATTAGTTGCTCGATCGGCGAGCTGTCTTGTCGGTTCCCCCTGGTGGTGGTGATGTCGAGGCTCAGCCGGGGTCGTTTTCCCCCCTCCTTTTCATTTTCTGGACCTACCCAAAACACAGCGGGACGATCGATTTCCAGCAGACGACATTTGCTATTTCAAAATATACAACATTAAAAAAAAAGCGTGGGAAAAATTCCCTGCTAGGCGTCAATAAGATGAATGCCTGACAGGAGGAGGCTCAAAAGGTGAAGGCACTTTCTGAAGCGACACTCCCTTCTCATGTTGAATGTCCGTGTTGTGATAGGCTTAATTGCTTTTTAAAATGTTCGAGAACTTTTCGCTGACTCTTGGCTGGAATAAAAGAAAAAATGACAAACATGCACTGCGCAGGCCTCTTATAGATATGGGAAGCTGACGGCGGAAGATGCCCATCGATTTAGAAAAATATATTTTGATATTATAATATCTTACCTTGAAGCAACAAGCGTTTTTCTATACTGCGGTCCCTGGTGTACATACAGCTGTTCACCGGCACCAGCGCAAACATTAAGTCATTATCAATCAACCAAACCTGCAATAGTTGCTGCATAAAAAAAGTTCCAAAATGAGTTGACTTTTAAAGATGGGACACTATAGTACATTTGTACCTGATTAAATCCCTGGGTGTATGATGAGAGAATAAGTGGGTCAAGAAAGAAAAAAAAACTCCAAATCAGAGCGTGGGTACTTTAAAAAAATCGTCTGAAAGATCTTATCAAAAGTATCCGGTTCTAAATGACGTCAGCGTCTGGGCCTGAAATTGCTTTAACCTATCTTCTACCAGACTGTATCTGGAGGGGCGGGGCACGGGGTCTGACGCGGGACGGGGGCTGACGCGGCGCTTGGTACTAACAAGCATTCGAACATCTGCAAGTATAACTCACTAATTTTCATGCCATGGATTTGACTTGTTTGGATATAATTAATTTACATGTATTAGTTGTTGTTTATTTTCCTTGGGCCATCAGTTTGATGCTCTGATTTTAGTTTTAGCTTTTCTCACGAGGAGGAATGAAAATAGGCGCAAAACGTTATCAAGTTGGAAAAACATTGGTGGTAATTGATTACCTCTCAAGTCGTTCATATCAATTATGTTTGTTGTGTATGAACGGTTATCCACATGAATTATATACAACTACTATTACACGATGTAACAGTCATATACATACTACATAACAGTGGAAGTGAACGGAACTCCCAAGAGAACTTCCGTGTTGGTTATCCGATGATGACCGAAATATAGGTGTGATCATAATATCCCTTACAAAGCGTGAGAAAATGGTAAAATGCGAGCAGATGGTTTATACGGGGGGGACGAATATGTTTTCATTTCTTTTTCTGTCACACGCCCTCTCTTCTTCTCTTGCACCTCGCCTATTATACAGAAATTGTCTTGCATTAGACGTTTTTCAGTGACTTACGTAGTATGCATTCATGCTGCTACCTGCTCTCCATAACATATAATGCCAATTATAAAGAAAGGAACGCATTCTGACGTTTGTATCATGCAGACTCGGTGATTGTCAATCTATTGCCTCCATGCGGAATCCGCATCACATTGAATTCTTTTATCTATCATTTATGTCTGCTATACTTGATCTACATGCACGATATCTTGTGGTGTTTTTTTTTATTTTGTTGTGTGTTTTTGTTGTTGTTTCTTTACTTCCATTGTGATTATTCGCACAGTCGGCAGGTAAATTGATACACATTACTCATGATGCAGAGGATGTTTTTCATTAGTCGCGGCGAAATTGAATCATTCCTAAACGAATCCGATCGAAAGTCACATTAACTCTTCTTCTATCGTCGGCAACCTGTTTGAAGGCAAAACGTCAATGACACTCTGCAATAGCCGTCCGGAAAAGGTAAACCGCACGTGGAAAGCATGCTGTCACCGACACGTCAATGTGCACGGGAAGGTACGCGTAGTGGGTCAAATACGAGAAGCATAAAGCTGGATGTGTGAGGTTATCGAGTCTTCAAGAAGCCGAATCCACTGAATCTTTGAACATACCATCGAGGTAGAACTGTGACGGAAAGCGCGCGCGCACAAAGAGAATGGTGCACATAGGAAGCGCCATTTTGATTTAGTCACGCACGTGCAAGGCGATTTCAACACTAATTTTTACTCTTGTGTCTCTTGACACTCCGTGCGTGCGGCCCTATAGAGATATAGGCTAGGAGCAAGAATATCTTTTCATTGGCGAATAGCCTTTCATATAGTAGTTCTGCTGCGGTGATTCAGACCAATAAGTTAACCAGGTCTATTCGCAGTCATTTCTTGCTTAACTTCGTTTGACCTGCTAGCGTCCTCCCAGATAAATCCAACGCTAGCTGGCTATAGGATGCAGCTCACCATGAAGCAAGGGTGGGTTCTTTCACTACTTCTCCACTCGACGAGTTTTTCCCCTGTGTGTTCTACTCGTGTATCATCTTTCACTCCAACTTATACACTGTAAAAACATCGGTGTTAGATTTAACAATAGATTTAACACCATGGGTGTTACATCTAACACCGATCAAACTTCAATAGAGGACCACACCAACAGGTGTAGAAAATGTATTGTGACGGTGTTAAAAAGTGTTCACCTGGCACTTCGTGGTGTTAATTTGACACTGTGGCTGGTGATATTTTTGACACTACGCTAGAGTTAATTCAATAATGACACCGCATGGTGTTGATTTGATATTGTTGGTGTTAATTTCAATGGTATAACACCCGTCCAGCTTCAATAGGGGACCACACCAACTAGTGTTACTGTGGTGTAAATGTGTTTACATATTTTTTTTCAAAAATCAAGTACTTTATCGGAAAATTCTTTATCGTCTTGTTGAAGTTCAAAATTAACAAGAAGTGCAGTAACTAAGAAACTATTTAAAAAAAAACAATTTTTAATCTTGAAATGACACCCGGAGGTGTTAATCTAACACCATGAATGAGCACCGGAAATTTAACACCAGCTCGGTGTTTAATATTTAACACCGGACTTTTTGCAGTGTAGCCCCTAGCCCTTTCTGTGCCAGGGACGTCGGACAATCCTTATGTACACCGCTACGGGGTTTTCCAATCGGTAGTCAAAGTACGCACATGGTTAAAGGGTCCCTGCCACATAATGCAAATGTCAAAACATCTACACTAAAAACATGACATTGAATGTTGAAAGCTTCAACAATGATGACCACAATCTCTATTGTTTATAGATCTTACCGCTGTACAATATTGTAGTGTATTCTACACCGGGCTGTGCCTGTGGACAAGACCTGACGATGTCCAGTTGCTTTCTCCACGAATGTTGGCGAAAGTCTAACTCGGTTTGCATGATAGATTATCAGTTTGTCTCTTTGTTTGAATGTTTGTTCTGATTTATGTGCAGAAGTTTTAAAAATTGCCCACATTTATATGAGTGAAGATTTTAAGCATATTCAAAGTTATATCAGCGTCAGTAATGCCTTGGTGTTGTCTAAAGTGACATTGCGGATGATTTTTTTTTTTCAACTGAATTTGAGGTTCCAGTTCACTCGAGTATTTCTCCGACGTGTTGATTGTGCGTGCCTTCTTACACCCCAGTTTTCTTACACGTTTGACATTGCCAGGGTAGATAGACTCTCTGCCCCCTTGCATGGATTCTCACTCCTGTTAATAGAGGACTCTTTTCATTGTTCCCGGAGGATGCGCTTACTTTCCGGTACTCATGGGGCGATTTCCCTGTCCTCCTCCTCCTCCTCCTCCTCCTCCTCCTCCTCCTCTTCCTCCTCTTCTTCCTCTTCTTCCTCCTCCTTCTCTTCCTCACCATCATCATCCTTTCTCCTTCTTCCTTTTCTTCCAATATTTTCTCTCCTTTTTTCTTCTGATCCTTTTTGTTATTTTCGTCCTTTTCTCCTTCCCTTTGCCCTTCTATTCCTCCTGCCTCTCGAAACTCATCCACGCCTCACCTTCTTCTTCTTGCTCATCATCCTCACCCAGGATTCTTCCTCTTTTTTTTCATTATTTTGAACGTTTTGAATTCAATTGATTTAAATTGGGTAACCACTATAATAAGGAAACAGTGAATGCTTACAAGTAAACACGCAACCACGAAACCACCGGTTTTGAGTCTCCTCCGAAGACATCTGCTGTATACCCCTTTTCCCTAATCCTTATCTTCCTTTTACCCCCTCTTCGTCTCCTCTTCCTTCTTTTCTTCGTCCTCTTCCACATCGGTCTCCTCCTTCTCCTCCTCACCATCATCATCATTGTCTTCCTGATCTATTTCGACGTCTTAATTGTTCCGTCGTGCCGTTCCGTGCGTGTTGCGGAGTGTTTGGAAAGGAAAACTGTTTTCGCAATGGTTGATGGAGTGCAAAATCAATCTTCGTCTCTTTTCCTTTAAAGAAGACTATTCTTGTCTGAATGACATTTCGAGATGCTGCCTTTTTCCATCATCTTCTTCATCTTTTTCATCATCATCATCATCATCTTCTTCTTCTTCTTCTTCTTCTTCTTCTTCTTCTTCTTCTTCTTCTTCTTCTTCTTTTCTATCATAAGTAACACGCACAGACACGCGCTCTCCCGCACTACTCGAGCTGCACCCCGATTGACTCAACATGGATGAGTCACCACGTCCTGACTCATGCAACTTGGGCAGCCAAATTCCGTCTCATCGAATGTCATGAGCCTCTCGGATTGGCTTTCGTGGGCAAACACAAAATGATCGTCTGAAATAACCACCCGTCTCTGACTTCTAGGCTGTATTTTTTTTTTACAAAAGAGAGAAAAAGAAAGGACAAAATGGCGGCAATATTGTTCGAACGTATCAATCAAAGCACTGTTGATTTAAAGTGTATTACGTTTTCTTTTCGTTTGGTTCATGTGTAAATATCCACCTGTTAAGAAACCTATATTTCAAAGTAAATGGTTTATAAAAGTGCAATCAATGGAAAAAAAATCCGTGATCCAAGTGCTCGTATATGTGAGTTTGGATGGGGGAAAATGGGCAGCTCCTAATATCTCGAATGTTTATCGAATGGTATATATGAATATATTATGTCATATACTGTAATGACACTGTTTGCGATTTGTAAGCCACTATTACGCACCTTCAGCAATGTTAAGTGACCAATTTCTATGTAAAATCAGATACAAGTGGATTTCATGGTACCACCGACTTCACTTTTTATGTTCTGTAGACAAAAACGAACCAAAAATAGTCTCATTTCATGATTACTGTTCTTGTCGCACTAAGCTACCAGCGTCCCTATAGTTTACATACAGACATACAAGGAATCCCCCACTAACGACGATTAGAATGATTGAGATTACGCGCGCTCAACATAATTACACCATTATATGATATTATCTAACGAGGCTTAGCGTACCAATTTGATTAAAATCGATAGATGTGTAAACTGATGTGGTCTTTGATCCGTATCATACGGGCTATAGTTTGTATCTACAGTAGATTGACATCGGGCGCGAATTAGTCTCTCCCTCCCTCTTCCTCTGTCTCTCCCCCTCTGTATCTGTCTCTCTCTCGCTCTCTGTCTGTCTGTCTGTCTCTCTCTCTCTCTCTCTCTCTCTCTCTTCCCCCCCCCCCCTCTCACACACCCACACACACACGAACTCTTCCTCTCCACGCCCATTCGTCATACACATGCACGCAGCATACGCAGACGATACTTGCATATGAAAAACGGCGTACTCAGTATTTTGGCGGGAGGTGTCTTGACATCGTCCTGTAGTAAGGCGTTTTGCTGTGCCTTTTTTGTGTCTGTCAAGCCAAACAAGATCAAACATTAGCAGATAACGTACCCGTGAATTTCACTTCGATAGAGTCTTCTCTGCTTTTCAGTCACTGGTAACGTGACATAAACAGAGTTGAAGCGGTTCAAATAGTTATACTCGACTACAGCAGGAAACCATATGGAATTACATATTCACGAATTTAAGGGTGGAGATTTTAAAAAGACAAAAAAATGACTTTTTTTCACGTATACAAATTCCACCGGCTAGAAAAGATGGTAACTGAAACGTTAAGCGCTCATCATCTGCACTTTTTGCATCAGACGCACGCATGCGCACAAGAAATTATATAAGTGTGATCAATAACGTAACGCTATACCAACAATGCTCAAACGCAATATCAGGTATTCCCCATGAACGTCATTTCGTTTTAGCTTCTTTAGCTGTTTGTTATTCACTCCTCACGAAAATTATTTCGGTGAAATGGAACCACGAAGCAGTAATGTTTCTTTTAAAGTCAACACTCGCTGTGACTCGAAATGCAGGGAAAGTGTCGAAAAGTTTATTGGGTGATGTTTGTTCAGGGCTGTTTTTATTATCATTGAAAGTTACGTCCCATATATTTCTTTCCATCTATCTATATTCATGAAACATTCTGCATTACGATAATGAAGAATAATTGTTGTCATATTTGCCCATTTTAAATAGGCAGAAGGGAGCTGTAGGCCTAACAAAATACAGGCAGAGAACTTGGGCAATAATTTATGTCAAAACCGGTTTGACCGCTAGCTATAGGGTGAACTAAAATCAGTATTGATCACTTCGAAATACATAAGGATGCCGCAAGGATTGTGTTTGAAGTCGCTTGTCAGTTCGCTGAACGTAGACACACCCAAAACACACATATAGTGTGCACACGGGTTGTCCCGCCGTACGTCGAGTAGTAGGTAAAGCACAACGCGTATCGATTACAATACTACGTTCATTTGGTTGGTGGTTCGTTTAGTTCGGCGCCGCGGCGGGGCTGGTGTATTTTTCTCCAACGCAGTCAATGGGCTCATCGCGGCGACGACATACAGCGTAATAACGACCCGCTTGGTGTACGAATTGATAACAAGATTAGGCTAGGCAAAGTGCGCATAATGTGGTTCTCGCTCCGTGCGTAGTGTCACACAGCGGAGAACACGGATGGCGTACTGTTGGGGGGGGGGGGGGGGGGGGGTGAGGATGGGTAGAGAGATAGACGAAAAAAGATTCACGCAGGCCAATTTTAACGGTGTGTTGTTTTTCCCTGCCATTGCATCACCGACCGTATAGATTCACTTGATGCTTCATTTTACATGGTTTTGTCACTGTTATAAATTCCTCCAGATAGACACGCCGGCCAGATATTTAAGATTTCACGCATGAAAAGTCTGAGAGAAATTCATCAAAAGGTGATCTTGCAGACACCCCGACGAGTTTCAGAATTTCACATCATAGGCCTTGTACTTCAGTGGACTTGGGGAATTTAATGTGGTCCTTGAGCAGATAAACCAATACTCTTAAAAAACAAACAAACAACAAATTACACTGAACAAGGATGATAAAATTGGAGGCTCACACGTTATAGTAATTTAGCAATGTAATTTCGTTACCAACGCACTTGCTTAACATCCTTACTTGTGTAGAACATCTTTTGAATTTTTCTTCGTTTATTCTGCTTTCCTGCTATGCACACTTATGCGAAGTTGCTATGTCATCATCCTCGTTCATTATGATTCTTTTAATGAATTTTGAAGAAAAAAATCTTATTTCTCATCGCAATCACTCTTTACCCAGTCTGACCAATAGACGTTCAAATGAAGTCTGAAAATAATCCGGAAGTTTCCTTTAAAGACATCGCAGATGGCACAAAGCTGCAGAATCATCTCATTTTGAATAGCTAAACCTCCTCTTCTGAATATTTTTTCCACTCTCTCTATATGCCCTTCGTGTACTTAGAGTGTTGATTGGCACGGAAAACGCCATAACGGTTTCCTTACTTTCCAAAGTCCATGGTAGTAAAAGGATAAAACGCGGCACGTCGAGTGCAATAAAATTCGTTTTGTAAGTAGAAAACAGTCTCCCGTGAAGGTCACTTTCACACAGTGTAAGGTGCGGCATACTGATAAAGCTTTCGTTCGAGCCTGGAGGCACAGTCTTTCCACAGAGGGGCGCCACGACGTTTTTTGTATGGAAAGCCAAAGGCGACTAACGCGCTATTAATGAACGCTCGAATACGAGGATGACCACGCTATGCATACGTAATGCAACAGTTCCATCAATCATGATGTCGACACATTCGGCTTTCCGTATGCCGAGTTGTCATGTAGGTGAAATAAATTTGAAAGCAGAAAAAAAGAAGTCTGTGTATTCAAGGGATGAAATGTCCTCATGTTGTTGTTGTTTTAAAAAGAAAAGAGAGGTGCCACAGTATGGTAATTCGATTTATGCATTCAACACTGCCTATACACGTAGACTACCAAGTTCAGCAGGGTTTCAAGGAAAATATTTAAACCACAATTTCTGTTCGGATCGAGTTTATTCCCACAAATGTTCCGTTCGACCTTCTATAGGCTAAGTTATCAAAGCAAGAAAAAAAATCATTATTCTTATTGCTGGGTTACACTGAATTTCTCACATTTTTCTTCAACACACACCGGCAATACATTCTTTAATCTAAGCATTTCCTTCTTCATCACTTAAATTGTCAAAATTGGTTCACTTTTTCTAATCCAGCATTGTTCGAAAGCAGGAGTCAATGTAAGCGCTTTGCCCTGATTTTTTTTTTTTTTTGCGTTAAGCAGGAAATAGCGTGATAGGTCTTGAAATCTAAATGACTTCACATTTTTATTTTATCATAGGTTCCCACTTCGACACATTCTGTGTAACACGCAGTGCCAAGGCAAACCTCGACAGGACGGTGCTCAAGCGTGTGATCTGGTGCGTGGGCAAATGTTTTGACATGTGTCACGTCTATTGATCTTTTTTTAGTCACCTGACTGACCTCATGACGTGTCACGTGGTATCCGCCTACATTAGCTGTGGGTGGGATCGATGCGGACTTTGCGCGAGCTACTGCAGGCCCGGATGAGAAAGTACCTGTACCATATGATACTGAACAGCTGGCTGAGAGTTGATTAGAAGGCAGTGACACTCCACGTTTAATTTTACTCTGATGAACAGGTTGAAATAACCAGGCAGAACAGTAAGGGTGTGACTGGAAATGAGGCGCAAAGTATGGAAGTTTGGGGTTTTGAAGTTACCATAGTATCAAACACCTAAAGATGACGTGGTGATATTATCAGCCCTCAGGTCTCCTGTACTAGCCCTGCATGAACATTTTAACCTGATTTCCTGTTATAAAATCAGATCAATAAATACTGAGGAATGAAGGGGCTTTTGAAAATTAAATGTGCAGCGGTATATCGATAGCAAAGGACTCAAATGAAAGCATATTACTCTACCTCATGAATAACCAGTAATAAAACCTCAGTAATTGACAGTGTCTTTGTGAAAGTAGTGATAATGATATTGTAAAACTTAATTGAAACATTTCCTTTCACCCATCTTTGTCATTTTGTAATTGTATACAATTATAGTAATTTCATAGTCAGCGGTCTTCAAGCGTCTTGACATTTTAAGGTGAGGAGCAGCGACAATCAGAAGGGCTTCCTCCTTGTAACCATTTCTGTAACAGCGACTTTTGACATCAGTAAAGATACTAGAATAATTTGGGGTTTTCTGTGCTAACCAGCACCACTCAGAGCTGATAAAGGGTTAATGGAGGACCTCTGTGATTAATGGCATTAAAATTCGTAAATAAATCATAGCTAACTATGAAATGCTCGCATGCCGATGTCGTTAAAAATAGGCATTTTTTTGTCCAGTTCTTCGCCTCCGTATCGTGTACTTTCTCCCCCCCCCCCCTCCCTACACACACCTTTTTCTTTTAATCGAAAAAACAACAACAACAAAAGCGGAAACAATACAAAACATTTTAGACGAATAAATTTGCGTGAGCTATATAACTGGATGCTGATTTCTCCGGAGGCGCCCTTTAAGCGGTGTGAACGCCATCTCCGCACAGCTGGCCAATAGTGGTGAGAATCTGACACACCATTCAAGCCTGGACGCTTCAATTAAAGGTTGACCGACGAAGCGTGACTCGCTGATTGATGGCATCTGTGAACGCCACAGCGTGTTGCGAATGTAAAAAAAAAAAGAGTCCTGTGTCTTCCCTCAGACTGTGGAGCTACAGTAGCTCCATGCTCAGATACGGCAGCACCAAGGAGATTGTACTGAGTATACCTAACTCTTTGAGCAGCACGCGTCATTTCGCTTGAGAGGACGTTCTTTATACCATCGTTTGGCATGGCTACTACGTAGTGTTCTCAATGAGCGAAACATTATAGGACCGTCAATCCAGGCCAATTATCTCAATGATTGCAAAAGTCGACTGTATTTCACCATGCATTATAGTAGGGTGTTCTCTATATTACCCTGAGCATCTTATTACACGAGCAACCAGGCGTTGAAAAGCATTCGATACGTTATAATGAGTGGAGAGAATGAGAAAGAGAGTCTCTCTGTATGTGTGTGGGGGGGGGGGGGTCTTTCTTTAATGTTTATACTTATGTTTGTGGGGATGGGAAATAATGCAAAGTGGACATAGATATATGGGGGGCATTTCATGAAACATTTTGTCCGACAAGTTGTCGGACAAAATGGGCTCTCAGCCAATCAGATGCAAGGATTTCAATAGCTTGTAACAGTTTGTCAGAAAAATATCCGACCAAAATACTTCATGAAATGCCCCCATGTTCTCAGATTAAATAGACCGGTTCTGTAGGAAGAGAAACATCCATAAATTGTAATACATTACAGAAACAATCTATTGATTAATAAGCAAAGCATCAACCAGTGTGCATTCTGCTTGTTTCTTGTCAACACAGTGATCGTATACTCCCACCCCCCCCCCCCATTCCCTTCATCACGTGATTTCCGAAATTAACCTCGCACATACAGTCGTTGCTGTCTATTATCTAATCCCACGCTCTGCGCCCGTCAATGCGGGATACGTCTCGACACGACGCCTAATGAAGCAGTGATCGCATGACAGACAGGCTGCTACCAGTGGCTGCTACTACTCTTTAACAAACCCCAGGGCTTTGTATGTCAATTCCTGATGACTAGCCTCCTCTCTCAGTCGTCTCAACAAATTCAGGGGATAATATATCTTTTTAATTCTCAAAAGAATGATGCAATACCAAATGCCAATTTATTGTTTTTATTTTATCTATTCATTTATCTACTAGTTCATTTCATTTTTTCTTTCTTTTAACGTCTGCGGTGCTTTTATTATGACTCTAATTTCTTCAGTTTCTGTTTATTACACACCGACGAAGAACTTTCCTATTTTGTTTATGTGTTGTATACTTCCATCTCAATTTTTTTCGTAAGGAGTGCAGAGAAGAAAGCCCTTTTCTCATCCATTTCTCTTACTTTTTCATTTTTCCTCTTGAAATGCAAAAGCAGGGCAAAGTATTTTTTAGTAGGGTCCCATTTTTTTCTCTCTTCATTTCTTTTTCTATCTAAAACAACAACAGCAACAACAACAACAACAACGTACATATTGGTCTAGCTGAGCACTGTTGCCAACTTATAGTATTAACTGATTAATCTTTTTCTATAATGTCGCTGGCGTTGTTGCTTGAGCAAGCTCTGAAACGGATCTTTTTTTTTTTAATTTTTTGAATTTCTCACAAACATACTATTGCTATCTCTATTTTTCTCTCTTTCTCTGGCTAGAATAAGAGTTTGAATGTCACGAGTGAAATGACAGGTTTGCAAATCTTGAAAAAAAAAAAGATAAAAGAAGATCGAAATCCAAGCAAGAGAATTTGCAATGTGATGACGACGTCATTACAATTCTTGTGGAGTTTGAGATTAAAAAAAAAATGAATGATGAATTCTTATGATTCGTGTGGCGAAATGTTATTTTATTTCAAGCGTTTGGAAGTTTCATTTACATGGCAGAAAGGTTCAGTGAAGAAAGAAAAATCTTCAACATTATTTTTTCTCCTACATATGGAATGATGAAGGACAACACTAAGTACGGTTTAAAATCCCATCACCCAGCGATAGTAAAGTTGAAGAGCGCTCTTTGCTGGTTACGGCAGTCAGTGAATAGTTACCTTCACGAGCACAAGGTCCTTAATGTCATTGATTTGTGACTGCACGAACGCCCTTCTGATTATAAAGTAATACACCTCTCCACTGGCGGCGTTGTCCTGCGCTGCCTCTCCCCGGGGAAGTGACCCGTATAGACTAGTCTATCTGAGTTATATCATTAAACGATGAAGAATTTAGTGTTTTCGTTTAGTTGTTGTTGTTTTTTTCCTTTAGTGGTGTTGTTGTTGTTGGTTGGGGTTAATTATGTATAGTTGGTGGCTCTAGTAAATGCGGAAAAGCAGACAAGCCGAGAACGAAAACAAGCAATGTTTTTTAAGGCAAGATTTGTGCACACACTCACACATACACCACTATACACATACGAGCAAAAGTATACAAGCACGCACACGCACGTACACACTTCGCTTGAGCTCGCACATATTCATGAATTCACACATGAGACATTCACATGCCATCGGCGAAACCAAACAAATGGCAAAGACAAGCATAATAGTTGTGTGTTTTGCATGTACAATCATTCTGTTACATCATTCCCGTATTGTGAAGTGCTCTCTGACAAGATGTCTACTGAAGATATGAAAGTACTGACGTCATAATGCGTTTGTGAAATGACGCCAATCTGACACCAAAGTTGTGGCGATGGTTGAGATTTAGATCATGTTCCGCATGCAACGAACAGCTAAACCTTTCCAGCCCCTTTGCATTATGTCTATGCTGTACGCAAACAAGTCAGCAATAACGATGACAAGAACATAAGTTCTCACAATGACTGAAGACAGGAAGTAAAAAAAAAAAAAGAATACAATACAGTATACATAGGAACATTCCTTCTTCCGTGAGTTTTAGTCCTTCCCATTTCAATGTGTTTGAGAACGAACGAACGAAATGGTTTACCGCGCATTGATTATTCAAATACCACAAGTCTCCTTGGTGAACATGATAGAATGTTTAACTCTTACATAACATAACTTTTTTACATGATTAAATGACCTTTTCTTCACGTCGTATGAGAGTGAAACGCACTTGAGAATCCTAAGAAAATGAAGCAAAATTCAAAGAGCTCTGTACGTCTCTACTTCAAAGTGCTGTGTTGTTAGTATAGACACAAGATCTGGCTTGTGGTATTGTGATGATAAAAACCACCTTCGGACGAGATTACACTGAAAATAAGAGGATTGTGCCGAGATATTAATATCTTCACCTCCTTTTGCGGATAGCATGCCAATAAACCTCTTTTTCTTTCGTCTCAGAGAGTGAGATGTTTATGCACACAGGTATACAAAAATGGAAATTGATAAAAATCCTCTCAAAGATTAATATGTAACGTCAGACGATAAACTGGATGCAGTGGCGCGAAATACCGTAACCATGGAGATGGCAAGAAAGGAGACAGAGAGGGTGGGTGAGATGATCAACAGACCGTTCGCCTTCTAATCCACTCACCATTTACGCTGATAAAGACTGTCGAAGATGATATATCAAGGGCAGGCAAAACAAGCGAACTCTGCGCAGTGGACAGAGATCATAAGAGAGATGTAAATATGACAAAACTATTTCATCGCTCATTTTGACTCTACTGTGTTAGTGGTATGGGTGCTACATAGTGATGATACAATGTTCTATTGTAATTATTCATAAACCTTTTTTCGCTTCAAGTCCCGATTCGCACAGAAAACCCTATAGCGTTGCACAAAGCGTAAAAAGTCGCTGGCACGGAAAAGGTTAACACTCGGATTTGTCAAAGCAGGAAAGTAAAAAGGACACACACTGAAAACGGAGGGAAATAAATCAATTTCACTCTTATTGAATTCGGACTCATGCGAGAAATGTAAGCATGCGAGATATTTTGAATCGAGTTGTACATCGTCGAGTTTTCGTGTAAAGAGAAACCTAAATGAATGGCCTCTCTGAGAAGTAGATTTCAGCTTCGGGCACACTTCTTATGTTGATCTTTATTCTGCTTTTTCCTTTTCTTGGAAATCGACCAGGAGAAGACGATTATAAATAGAACCCAGCGTTCGTTGGGTTTTAGATTTTGTTTATGTTACTGTCAATGGTATTCGTGTCGCGACTATCTAAAGAAACTCGCGTTCTTGGCTGTCGCTTCGCCTTCTCGATTGTGCTTTCCACGTAAACGTGTGTATTTTAGTGTCTATTTCTTTCTATATGTTTCCATTAACAGATTATAAGCATTGATATAAATAGTCCTCTCTCTTCCTACACCCTTTCTCTATTTCTCCGTCTATCTCCGTCTATCCTATCTATCTATCTATCTATCTATCTATCTATCTATCTATCTATCATCTATTGTCTATATATCATATATTTCTATATCTATTCATCTATATCTATCATCTATCTATCTATCTATCTATCTATCTCTGTATATTTCTCTCTGCTGCTCTTTCAGTCCTCATGTAGTTATAAATCTGCTGCCTCGTCTATTGTTTCTTCTATTCTTGGAACAATTCAAATATGGGTGTCAACTTCAATTTCACTAACTGTTCTTTCTCTATATGACTGGAAATCTACTCTCGTATCTATTCCCCCCCCCCCCCAATAATCTAAGTATAGATACTATTCTCTCTCTCTCTTTCTCTCCTATCTCCCTCTCTTTTACTTTCTCTCTCTCAAATCGACTGTCATATTTCTTTCTATATTCCTTTTCCTGGACACAATAAGCAGGATTATTACATATCTTCTCTGTGGGCAGCGATGGTTGAGTGTGTACAGGCCTTCTCTCAGCAATGCGTACGTGCATGCTGACCCGTACGACGCTTTCCCACACTGAAAATATGCCATGCATTTTCTTCTTCCACAGCACGGTTCGCTCCCTTGTGTTGCTATTGCAGGCCCCCGCAGTCTGGTGACCAGTGTGAGCAGTGGTTGCATGGGTCCTGCCCATGTTTTCGTTAGCGGGACGCCACATTAGCTTTGCTTCTCTGCGAAAGCATCTGCGTGTGCGTGCGTGTGTGTGTGTGTGTGTGTGTGTGTGTGTGTGTGTGTGTGTGTGTGTGTGTGTTTGCGTGCGTGCATCTTTATTCGTGGCGTGTTCGCGTAAAAAATCTCAAAAGCCCAGAGGCAGAAATGAGATTCATATTCATGACGATCTTCCAAATGAAAGATTAGTCTCCGCTTCCAAACCCTATTGTGTTGTTGTGTGCGAAAAATAATAAATCTTCTGAATAGCTTCACAGTCACCACTTCATACTTGTCCTGACCTGCAATATAGGACTTCACTTTGATTTGCCTCAAATTAGCCATCAATATAAAAGGGGGACTCAAGTTATGACCAAAAAAAACATTGCAAGACTGTTAACTACAAAACTCATTGAACAGAAAATGCAGAAAATGAGATGAGATAGACTTATATGCATTATTAGTCATTATTTTTAATTCATAATGCAATGCATGATGCAGTGAACAAAAGTACATAGGAAAGAGACTATCACACATAAAAAGTTGCTAACTTCAGTTCTGTTTCCCATTAATTTGACGCCCACACATCCGGGACCCTCAACTGCACTCTACAGACAATTATTGATGAAGATGTATCGCAGTGTTTCACAAGGGACTCATGTACGTGTTTTTCCCGCCGTTTTTTTTCTCCCTCTTGCTCTTTGCATATCTCTCCCTGTGTCTTTCTTGCAGTCGCCTTCGATCTATCACACACACACACACACACACACACACACACACACACACACATACACCACCACTCATAACACCGACACACGTACGCACACTTTTTCTTTCTCTCTCTCTCTCTCTCTTTCCTTGTATATCACACTCCACATACACACACATACACACACACACATACACACATACACACATACACACACTGACACTGCCATTTTCCCTCTCTTCGTATTTTTCTATTTCTTATCTTGTTCCATATATTTATATATTTCTCTCTGTCTATATAATATATTTCTCTCTGTCTATAGTCATATATTTCTCTCTGTCTATTTTATATATTTCTCTCTGTCTATATTATATATTTCTCTCTGTCTATATTATATATTTCTCTCTGTCTATATTCATATATTTCTCTCTGTCTATATTATATATTTCTCTCTGTCTATATTATATATTTCTCTGTCTATATTTATATATTTCTCTCTGTCTCATTTCCTGAAGATCATCTTCAGTCCTCACAGTGTTCTTTGCAATATTCTCCCAGAATTTTCGGTCGTTCGAGATGTAAAGAAGAAGAGAAGCAGATTCAAAAATTAGGTAATGGGAATTATTATGCGAAATAATCCACCCATCTTTCTTTGCTTACATCTAATCCCGTTCGCCATGGGGCTTGGAACTTCCAATAGATATTGTTTAGGACTTTAAAAAGTATACATTTCCATAGGCTATGGCTTAATTCACACGTCCTTCCTTCTATTTATATTTGATGATAGAGTGTCAAGATTAAGATAATGACCTTAACAAATTTCAGTTTCCATACGTTCTATACCACCGCTACCACTATCCTTCCATAATTATTGTTCCTACGATATACTACACTGCTACTACTACTACCACTACTACTACTACTACTACTAGGCCCTACTACTATCCCAGGGTCGGTGCAACGGGAGGGGGGGGGGCGCCTCGGGCCCCCACTTTTCTTTTTTTATAATACATAGGAATACACAGGGTCTATAGGCACTTACCCACCCACCCCCCCCTTTTTTTTTTACCCCGGAAGTGGCAATAGAAAAATGTGGTGAAACTTTTTTGTTTTTGCTTGGCAGCCGATGAACTCCGGAAGTTGTACCAGAAAACTGGCCTGAAAGGGTTTTTTTTCTGCTTGTCAGGTGATGAAACCCGGAAGTAGCACGAAAACATAAACTGCCCCCCCCCCCCCCCCCATTTTAATCAAAACGCGGCGCCGGCCCTATATCAGACTGCGACTACGACTACTACTACCACAACTTTTACTTCTGCAAATGATTTTACTTCAGTGTGTCTTTCTTTCCGTCCTTCTTATCGTCGTACTGAGAACACTGCATGCTTGAGCCTACCCGTTTTGGCAGTCACGATTTTTCACGCAGTATTTACATACGAAGGCACTTTACTGAGCATTATACGAACTTGACAGGAATCCACAATGTTGGGGTGTATTTATTTATAGCCTCCATTGATTTAACGCGCGCTGCCATTGACCGCTACGCCGTGCCGCAGATTACCACGCAAAGAAATGCTGGGGCCATCGTCACTTCGGGTATCAACGCGCAATTTATTACGCCATCCCCTTCGGAGGAGGGTAGTCACCGGCGGTGCACCGTCGTCGGTTCTTCGTCACCGCCGGCTGCGAAACTCACCCACCCCCTCAACGTCACACCTTTGTGTTTTCTTCTTGACAGACAAGTCATTTACGGGCGCTCGACGGGGCGAGACCCCAGACAGCTACGAGCAAAAAGAGGGAGGGGGGGGGGGTGGGTGAAGGAAGAGAGAAAGAGGGGTGAGGGAGAAGGATGGTCTTTACAACACTAGAATAATGATGTGCCGCATTATGCTAAGCACGTTGACATTTTCTGGCATAACATGCTTGACTGAATACGCGAGATACGCTGGTACGGACTAGACTCCCGCGAAAATGCGTATTCCATGTACTCAGACCACTTAGCAGAGAGAAAAGAAAGAAGAAGAAAAAAATAGAGAGAAAAGGGATCATTAGTACGTGCCAGGGAAGTGTTGCACGTCGCAGATAATGGAAGGTGTTGTTCCTACACACATTAATCCTCTCTATTATAATAACTAATAGTAAGACGATTAGCAGCAATAATTCTCAACTTCGCCTCATTTCATGTGAAGACAAATAAGGATGCGCTAAAACAGGTGTTACTAGCTTGCTTGGGCGTCAAGTTTATTTGTTTGTTTGTTTGTTTGTTTTTGCCAGCTTTCCTTCCTGGTGCATTTTTAAGACCTTTTGATATAAATGTATACAGGATTTCCCATCTTGTTTTATTTTTAAATCACGTTTCTATGTCACCTTCCTTGAGTGTCATTGTCTTTGTTTCTTTTATGTCTGGGGATTTGACTTTTGTTCCTCCCGTCATTGCTCAGCAGAAGTTCGGAGAGAGTGCCGGATTGTTATAAGAGATCAATGTCTCAATAGCTGAAGCTAGATTGGGAAATAAGCCTTCCTTTCCTTGTACTAAGGCTATGATAACCCGACGATACTCCATGATTAGCATTGAATCCCGCCCTGTGCACTAGACGCTATTGAGCTCTTCTCCCTGTCTTCTATGCATCTAACCGCGCCGAGGCAGACAAAAATTAGCATATCTTCAAGACGTTGTCATATATTACGCCTGAGGGGGCGGGGGAACGGGATTCTTTGGGGGTAAAAACGCGAAGCGAATGCATAAAAGGAAAAAAACAAAGGCGGGTGATCGTAAAACGCAAAGCCACGATGTATGTGTGTGTGTGTGTGTGTGTGTGTGTGTGCGATGATTAAAATGTCTGCAAACCTATTGTAAGTCTTGTCTACTGGTCACAGAGAACGAGATGAACAGTACTTCGTTAATTCCTTGTTTCTCTGCATAAATCCTATAGCATCAAATAAGCCTCCATGCTGACCATGTCTAAACAGTAGAGCCTATTATTATCATTATTATCATCATTATTATATCGTTATTATTGTTATTATTATTATTATCATTACCATCATTATCATTATCATCATTATTATATCGTTATTATTATTATTATCATTATTATTACTATCATTATCATTATTTTGTCTATGGTAAGCCAAATGGTAAAAAAGGTAAATAGAAATACAGAAAAAAAAAAAACATTGGCGAGTGTTAGTGTTCTTGATGAATCAGATGGATCCTTCCTCTTTTAAGGTAACTTCTTGTCTGCAGTCTTCAGTGGCTCGTCGTATTAACCTCTTATTTGTCTACTCCAATCAATTTCTTCTGATTTATTGCACTCATTTTTATATTTGTTTGTGTGCTTCACCTTGTGCTGATCGGGAAACGACTCCAAATAGCAAACAATTTTCCCTGCTCTCTTGAGTAAGGTACGTCCATAGTTTTCAATTGCCATGGTACGACGATATCTGGGTCACATGGACACGTAAGCCCAAACCGATTTCGGGATTCGTCATTGGCCTTCAGTCAAAAGTCTGGACAATGTCAGTGAGTGAGAGAGAGAGAGAGAGAGAGAGTGGGGGGGGGGGTGAAGAGTGAACGGGAGAGGGAGACAGAGAAATTGATGAGTAAAGAACAGGAAGCGAGAGAGAAAATGAGATGAGTGGCTGAGAGAGCTGCTGGGACTGTTAAAGAACTACGCTCAGACGCAACCAGACTAAACGACAGTTGGTGGCGGAACGGCGCAGTTTACTTCTGTGGATTGGATGATCGTGAGTCGCCCGATTCTTCGTCGTGTAAATGATAGGGTTTTAGCATACATTCCCCCACCGCCTCTTCCCCATAGCTTACCTCCCCCCCCCCCCCCCCATAAACACACACGATCTCCCTCTGTCTGTCTTTCTCTCTCTCTCTCTTTTTCGCCGATACGATATGGGTTTTCGAATTTCTGTCAAACTTGATTTTGGCTTGCCAAGTAAAAATCGGTGCTACAACGGATATGCGTGGGTATGTGCGCGGCTACATGTGAGTGTCTTAAGATTGAGAGTCAGATACTTTTTTTCCTTGTCCATGTCTTTCCAAAGCTCCCAATCAGTGCATTTCCATCCCCTAAAAAACGATAAAAATACATCATATACACGAAAAAAAATACATAATAATCATGAAATGTGTGACAATTAAATGGAGAGTGTCCTCTTGTAGTTTTGGTACTTTAAATAATGAGTTGTAGATCATGTTTTCGTGCTTTTATCAAAATCTCGCCGATAGTTTCAAGGCACGCGTACAGACCGGAGATTTATTTGTAGAGGGCCGTACGAAATTGTTAAATCGGACATTCGGAACTGATGGCAGAATATGCATACAAGAGCGCCTCTTGAGTGCGGGATTCAGTATTTCTTTAAGGAATTTCGAGGCATGTCGCACTCACTTTAATTTAGGACATTCAAAAATTATAAGGACATGACATACATAAAGCGTAATTCGTTACTGGTAGAATTCCGTTCTTGTTTTTCTCTGTACTTTTTGTAGGAGCGTGTCCAGGCGTCAAAAATAATCGTAACATGAGCCGTATCTGCGGGCACATTAATGTGATCATTTCCGTATTTGCATTACACCGAGTGGTTTTGTTATTATTGAAATTAATTGCATGTGTTACATGGATCACTTACAATATCTTTAATGTTTACTTTTATGCTATACAGAAATGCGGAATCGTCCACTATAAAGAGTAGGGATTTGCCTGTCATCGCGGGAGGGGTGGTTCGTGAAAATAAGAAAAGAGAAGCTGTGACTTCACTCCACAGACATACAACATGTTATACTTTTCAATGATATTGATCAACTTTAGATCAACCCAATTCATCAAAAACTGTAATTTTTGCCAGGTAATATTCCATGACATGTGACATGTGCCATGCAAAGCTGAGGAAGATGCACGATTTAATTACAAAAATTAATTTCTTTAATTCACTCCCTTAGTCTGTGTAGCAGTATAATACTCATGTAAGCATAAGGAAAGGCGAACACATTAACTGTCCCAGAACGATAGACGAGCTTTATCAGACATTGCTGAGAGTTTGTGGATAGCAAAATCTTCCTTTTCCAAACAATCGTAAAAGAAAATGTGTCGTATATGACACTCTCCAGTATTGACACGAATCCGAAACTGGACCTACATGCCTAACTCCCACGCGGAAATGATATTTTTAGTACGTAAACACACTGAAGCAAATTTTAGTTGACAACATTGCTTTTTTGCACGCGCGTGTGTGTGCATGTTTTAGGGCACTTCATAAAATTTGCAGTGGTTATAGACACATTCGTGCTTACTTGTTTTTGTTTTCTGTTTGTATTACAAAAAGTAAACCAAAACAAAAGATAGAAATACTGAGGGAGTATAACCCAAAAAGGCCTTTACCGCCTTGTTGCGAGCTAAATACACACATAGTCGATATTTTTTACAAGCTTAACCCTCACAGACAACCACCGACTGTAAAGCCAAGTGATTAAAGACAATAATGCTCTTAGGTATTTGGTGTTTACAAGGTTACGCTTAGCCGTATCCACAATCAGTACCATGCAGTATCAAAGCATTTCATTGCGTCACATACGAATAGCTGCATGTTAATAATCACTTAGTTGCCGTGCGTGCATTCCTGTATACATGTATTAGAATCACACAACATTTACTTGATTATATTGTTAACTCCACAGCGCTTTACACATGAAGAATGTAGCAGCCTATACAGACAGGCTTTGTCGCTATCTTCTCGCTTGTTTCCAATGCAAATCAAAGGCGAGATTTTCTTTTTAATGATCGAGAAGGATAAATGAAATATGAGAAAGAATTATGTATTCGGATTTCTATTATCTTTCTCTGGAGGAAGAGGAATGCCGAAATTAACATGACAAACTAACACGATTGTATTAATGAAAATGGAAAAAAGAAATGACAGGCAGAAATAAGGGTGGCAAGGAGGCTGCAGTCTATATACTGGGTCAAAAAAACAAACCAATAAAACATGCTCACTAAATAAGTAGTCAAGTTCCGAGAAATGCCTATAGAATGTGGCTTCGTCATGGAATGTGCAGAAGTCGTACCTCGTTCTATCTAGAAATCGAGGTTAAACGACCATGAATGTGTGTACTTAATTAGGGCTGCAATTTAAAGGACACGTGTTTTCTCGGGCGTGTGCAATATAGGTGAGGCGAGAATAATTAGTGACTCAGTATGCATCATTCTTCCACGTTATATATACGCGGCGCCGTACGTCCGTGTGTGCGTGCCAACCTGGGTGGATACGATCGAGCTGATGCGCAATATATTGCCACAACTGCGACAAAAGAGGTCGGTGGTGGCGTGCTAGCACGATTACGGAGTTATCGTGTGTAGATGTTAACCTACTGTGTCAATTATTTTAGTCGCTCGGCGTAGAATAGAAGACCATCGAAAGTTTGGTCGTTTGCAACTAGCGTTTGAACAATTTTACTGAGACATTCGGACAAATACACGACCAAAAAGAAATCTGTGTTGGTCTTTATCGACCTTCGTATGCATGCACAACATTGGTTTCTGGACCAATGCAGCTGCAGTATGCAGTCTCACAACATTGTGAACAATGGAGTGTTATTCTGATCACTGTGATCTTTACCGTACGTTAGAGGTGAAGAAAAGATGCTTTAATCCGATGTTTATCATTTTGTGCAGGTTTGGATGAATCTTTACGGCCATCATAGGGAATCAAAATTCTCCATCCACTCTTAATCTGTATTTCTTTTAAAATAAACGTGTTTACTCATGTATAGAAAAGGAGCTACAAGGTATTATTGCAACTAACCGTGAGCGAATATGAAAAAAAACCCCAAGGTATATGTATGTATCATAAGTAATTAAAAGTTTCCGAACCATTCACAGTCATTCATTATCTTTGTATTCACGAATCATAATGAGTAATAGAAACACACATTAGATATTTGCACTATGAATCGTTTGTCACTAATCAGACGTGTAATTAGTCGTTGCTCTCAGGAAACTACCGAAGAAGTGATTAAAGCGATGACGTTACTACGAGTAAGCGTCGTGGGAACACCGGACGTTTAAACAGCTTCTGATATGCGTGAGCTGTATGTAAAAACGCCTTGAAGCGAGACTGTGGAATTGCACACTTTGTATCACGTGCCAGTCTAATTTGTGCGGGAGTTCGCATAACAGGTGCTGCAGGTACAGGTGTGAGTGAGTCTGGCAGTATACCATAGGCTACATAGTATTAAACCGCCGTGCACGGCGAGGTGAAAACCTGCCTCCAAAAGCTCGCATTTTGAAGAACGGCGCCCTTCACTCGCGGGTCAAATTCAGGCCACGAGATCAGTGTAGTCTCATGATCTAGACCCTTTATTGATACATGCTGCATTGACTCATCATCGTCGTATTCCACAGTTGTTGTTCCTGTTTTTTCTTCATGGTAGTCTTTTAATACTTGCCTGCAGTGCTTAAAAACTGTTCATATCCAGAAGCAGCCGTTGGTGAATATATATTACACGAGGGTTCATGATCACGATGAATTCAAGGTGATAGATCACGAATTCTCGCCGAAGCGAGGGCTAGGGAAGACCAACCACCCCACCCAGCGAATATATGGGATTTTTTACGTGTCGTAGCGTGCTTGGCTGTGCGCATGTCATTTACATAAACGAATGGAGATGCTTGCTTCGGCCAATATTGGATTGTACGCAAAAACCAACTAGAACGGGGTTAAGGCATTGGGGGTATTTGCGAGGAGGTAGAGCAGTTCATATTACACGTGGGCGATATCATTCTTTTTCCGCCCAAATTTCTTCCCTCTCTTCCTGGCCTCCTTCCCTCATCATCCACCTGTCTCTCCCTCTCTCTCTCTCTCTCTCTCTCTCTCTTCCTTTCTCTCTTTCTCTCTCTCTCTCTCTCTCTCTCTCTTTCTATCCCTTGGGCCTACTATCTATCTAGCTGTCAGTGATATCTATTTATATACTTATCTATCTATTGTCTTATTTCATCTACCTATTTTATCTTCTATTTATCATCTCTATAGTTATATTCATCTTCCTCTGAATCATCTATATATCTAATCATTTATCTATACTTCTCTATAATCATGTATATATATGTAGGCCTCTATCTATTTATATATCTTTCTATCTGTCATTTATATATTTATCTATCACAATATGCATTCTGCTCTATATCATCTTTACGTCTATCAGCTGTCTATTTTTCTCTTTAACAATCAATGTATCTCTAATCTATAAACATTATCATAATCTATTAATCTACTTATTCATATCTTCATCTCCCTATCTATCATCTACATATTATCTATCAATATATCTATCTCTTCTTTTTTCTCTCTTTCTCATCTTTGTATCTATTTATCTATTTCAACGTTTTCAACGTAATATTCTTATATTAGGCCTATAATATTAACTCACTGCTGTATCTTGTTCCTGTCCCTTGTCCCTGTTTCCTTCGCTGGATCAGTACACTTTTTTTCATGACATGGCATTATAGATCAGACTAGAGAAAAAGAGAAAGAGACAGACAGAGAAAGAGAGATAGAGAGAGAGAGAGTCAGACAGACAGATAGACAGATTTGTATAGACAGACTGCTACCAGCAGACACTCAAGAAACTCTAGATCTATGGCATCCCTAATGTTCTTTGTCCATCGCGACATGTTCGCTTTCTCTTCTTACTATACTTGCTGCGTGTAAAGTTCTCCTTTTCGTAATGTTAACCTTGATGTTTTGATATTCTCAAGAATCATTATTGTTAGTTCGAGGCTATACTCCCCTTTCTCCGACGGAACTTCCTTTCCCTGAAACACCGAGAAGATAAGACAAAGTCATATGAAATTGAGAAAAGATCAAATTCTATTAATGTAGTTTGACGATGACTTTAAATCGTTAAATGTCTGCCGGTAGGGGGACGATTCACATGATGTCGTTCCGCTAGTATATCTGACATTCTACAGCACCTAATAGGCGGCCATGACATTGAATTCAGAATGTACTGTGGCCGCTTTCCATAGTTGACGGTCTAAAGGGTTGCTAAAACTTCTGGGACGCATGCCATCCATTCAATTGACCAGTTTGTATGGGTATTACAGCATCAGGAAACCAATAAAATCCTCAATTTACGCTCAGAAAGTTTCATTTCAACGTCTCGATATGAAACATCGGGCAAGATCCAGTGGAAAAGGAATGAAGCAGCGACACTTCAACAGTATTTCAAAACACTTGTCCTTCATGTATAACTTGCCGTGCGGTCATCACTGGTCATGTAGCATGCCAGATTCTGTATCTGTAAGAGCCGTCGTAATATACAATCTTTGTACTTCAAATCACTTAATATGTGTAAATGTAATCATTGAAGTATGTTGTGTGTGTCTGTGTCTGTATCACATAGACACAGCTAGGGGCGTCTATTTTGTAAAGCATTGATGCATAGCGCTGGGAGAGTACTGGAATCAGTGCGAGGTTTGCCTGTGGTTGCGTAACTGATGACGCATTTGAGTACCATGCTCTGCAATGTGCACGACAAGAATGTTAATTACGTTTGCTTGTTTGTTTGTTTGTTTGTTTGTTTGTTGTAGTCTTTTTAGCTTCAAGACTTGCTCAAAAATGACATTAGAAGTAAAATTCCAAAATTGATTTTCTGTTACAACAAGTAGGAGCAATGTTATGCAGAATTGCACATTATTATTTCAGATCTTAGTTGAGAAGATGAAAAATCGCTACTCATATAAAAACAATTTTGTGGTGATTGTCGGCTTGTCATGAACTCATGCTGTGAAATATCACTATGAAAATCTCATTCTTCGTTAAACTAAGATTATGTTGGGGATTTTTTTTTCTATGAGGAAAAAAAAGCAAAAGTAGGCCTACATGCTTCACTTGAACTAGATTTAGCTTGTTTGAAGTCACTAATCATGAAAGAATAAGACTGCCTGTATACTGTAACTGCTCGAGTGTGCGGCAAAATCAAATCCAACCGTCAACACACACATGAAAACTGCTTAAGAAAAGAATTTAAGGGGAAAACCTATGGTAAACTTGGCATCCTGCACGGTAAGGTCTGAAACAAGCAAGACTAGCTTCTCATCGACAGAGAGGTGTTGATGAAGAGACCCTTTCAACGCGTAATGACATATCTTAAATCCGGGTCAACAACCCGTTCGTAAAAACATAACGATCGAGTTATCGAGCGAGGGATCACGTGGGACCATCCGACTAAAGCTGTTGATTAACACCGATTTTGATCGGTAATATCGCGGGACGGGTTCCAAGGCCAAGATCGCGATATCTGTGCTAATGATCGTCAATATTGACGCCGATGCTCTTTATTGGCAAAGGCGCAGCTGATCATCGTTTATGGGGGGAAAAAATATATCAGTGTTTACCCGGGGAACCCCCGATCCATGAACACGTGCAAAGAATGTAGTGCGCGTCAGAATAGAAAGCTTTCTGTCACAAGGATCAATGCATGGCGAACAGTGTAAATTTCTCTCGCTGCATATTGTTTGTATATGGCTGTGTGTGTATAAAGTGTGTGGCGGATGTAGCTGTGTGTGTAATGTGTGTGGCGGTCGATGTAGGTGACAACAATGTGTACAGGTTTTCATAATTTGAAAATGTGTTACGTATAGCGACTGACACCCCCATTAAAGGCGTATGTAGTAATTGTGAAACTTTCTGCACAAGGACATTGTTTCCCGTGGTCAATTCAATGTGATCATTCTATCAGAAATAATTGATGAGATTCTACTTGGATATTATTTTGATGCCGATGATGGATTCTTCTGCAGATGCGCGTCTTTAATAATATGAATTTAATGAATGACGTATGGTATGACGGAAATGATTACGGTAATAATTCTGGTAATGCCAAAATAACACAAAGACACACAAAAATACATGCCGGATTACATTAAGGCGGCTGCTGACGACGTGTTTTATGGGTAGAAAACATTTCCCCGTTTCATTTGTAAGCCATCATTTACAGGCGGCATGGCGCTCGCTGTACCAATGGAAAGGAATTTTCTGTAATGTTTGCACTCTAACAGTGTGCAATGATGCCATTACATCAACTTAAAGGCAGTGCATGTACATGTCAATCAGTTGAGACAAAAGTAAAAACATCATGAAGTTTTTTTCAATGGAAACGTTTTAGCATCCCTCTCTCCACACAACGCCTTGGATTCACATTATGAAATTACTATGCAATCCCGTGTGCATCTTCGTAAGAAACTGCCGTTCTCAATGCTGTTGGTTATTTTTATAACGCCCCTCAATTACAAAGATACGAGCAAAACTACCATTTCTCAATATAAAGTATTCCCCTAAAAAATTGATACGTATATCGGTTTTTGCTTTTGAACTCTTTATGTATGTGTATGTATTATTACGTAATATAAAAGCATAAAAAGTTTGATAACCTCAAGTATCTATACATTCGCTAACTCTTACTCTTTATACTTCTCTTTCTATTTCCAACTACAGGCCTCCATGGACTTTGCAGGCATCCCCGCCGATAAAGGTAACTCCTTCACATTTCAAATTTCAAATTCAAATTCAACTTTTATTTTTCCCCAAAGAATATTCAAGTTAATAATTGGAATTAGACATCCATCTGAATAATAGAAAGGGAGCAAAGTGACGGTATGTTTATGTTTCAGATCAGTTTTAAAAAAAAGTTAATTTCGAACTTAGGTTCTTTTTATGCAACGTGGGGTTTCGTGCCATGTTCAATGTGACTTTCACAAACAGACTGGAATTAGAAGGGTGAGAATATTCGTCAGTGTCGGACATAAGAAAGTTTGGGGAATTTCAAAATTCTACACTGCAAAAAGTTCGGTGTTAAATATGAAACACCGCGCTGGTGTTAAATTTCCGATGCTCATTTATGGTGTGAGATTAACAGATTGGTGTCACTTCAAAATATAAAATTGTTTCTTGAATAGTTTCTTAGTTATTGTTCTTCTTGTTGATTTTGAACTTCAACAAGACGATAAAAAATTTTCCGATAAAGTACTTGATTTTTGACCAAAAAAAAAAAAGGGTGTAGACACATTTACACCACAGTAACACCAGTTTGTGTGGTCTTCTTTTGAAGCTGGACGGGTGTTATACCATTGACATTAACACTAGAAGTATCAAATCAACACCATGCAGTGTCATTGTTAAATTAACTCCAGCGCAGTGTCAATGTATCACTAACTACAGTGTCAAATTAACACCAGAAAGGGCCAGGTGAACACTTTTCAACACCATAAAAGCGTACTTTCTACACCTGTCCCGGTGTGGTCCTTTATTGACACTTGATCGGTGTTAGATTTAACACCCATGGTGTTAAATCTAACACCGCTCTTTTTGCAGTGTAAGCGTTTCCACAGAATAGGGCCTACGTAGCAAAGAGCTTGGCTTGTCAAGCTTTATAGTGAATTGAATTGTTTGCTGGAGGCTTGAACCCATAGTCTTCACAGTCTCAATGTCCCTCAAAGGTGACCACGAGACCTCCCTCCACGTTTCTTCTTTGCTTCCTAATTCCAGTGCTCGAGTTCTTCACCGATCCGGAACAGAGGCGGAAGTGGAATAAGAAGTCGCCTACATTCGAGATACTGGAAGAAAGGGACGACTTCAAGATCGTCTACACGTAAGTGCACCATTGAGCTTTGTGGGGAAATATCTCGATATCTCGTCGGTCATTTTCTTTGAAGCCGCCGTTTCGCCATCTTAACCACGCGCATCGCCCATGTATACGCTTGCGTATAATATAGCTCACGACGCCACGTGATCTTGGCGACAGGCTTTGCTGGAAAAAGCGAGCAAGTCACCATAGAGTGTGCCTGGTAACATGGCGGCGCCGCGGCTTCATGTTTTTGCAGCTTTAACCCTATAAAGCCCAAGCTATTTTGACCCCTTCCAGGCCCAGGCCCCCTATAACTTCTTTATAATGTAATATATCACCGTCATATTTGGCACATGGATAGAGCAACTCATACTCTACATGACCCAACATTTGAAATTTCTCAAGGTCACCTATTGAGGGCGCTAATTACCAAAATATAAAGAAATATATAGGATATATGCTAAAATCATATTTTTCTTTATATTTCTTTACCCCAGTATATATGCTTTTATTTTGTATCAATCATTTTCATATTAGCCACAAAGGAAAAGCAAGTCAACCATCACTATTTTTTATGGTTGAAATTTCTCAAGGTCAGCATGTGGGGGCGCTATTCATTACAATATATATAGAAATGTATTAAACCTCTGATGTATTGCTTGGGATAGGTACATATATTGGTATCACATTTAACATTTCCATAATATTGGAATTTTGAGTTTGCAGATTGATAATCCCCCTATGATCAACAAGTTATATTACAGGGAAAGCTTGTGTGAAAATGACACAAAATAAACGGGTAGTCTTTGGAAATGCTGTATTTTTGATTATTTCTAGTATGTCTATTGTTTGATGCCTACGTCATATAAAAATAAAGGAAATAATAAGAAGACCATTTCAGGATAATTCTTAACCATAATTACTTAACATTTTGGTTCTTCAGCAAATTATAGCCAAGAAAACCCACATTTCATTCAGTATTATATTGTTGATTGTAATTGGAACAGAAAAACATGCAAAATCTGACGAACATGGTTGTCAGTTTACGGTTGCCATGGCAACCAGCAATATCAAACATAGCTAAATTTTATACCAAAATGTTTGCTGTAAGATTTTAGGAAAAGTCACCAAATTTGGTTGAAATCGGGTAAAGGGTGTAGGAGTGGCAATCGAAAATACGGTAGGGGGCACAATGTGCCCCCCCCCCCCCCCCTTGGGCTTTTTAGGGTTAATGGGCCAATGAGATATCCAGATACTTCTATAGAGATCTTTAAAGACCACTGAAGCACGCATGGGTTGCTAGACTAATTTCACAGGCATTTGCATGAGAATATCATGGGGAGAGATGGATGGTTTGAGACGATAGTCATAATAAAATAATATCAAGTCGCTGCACGTGACATTTACATAATCTTCAAAACCGTTCGAATCAGAGGAGCGAACAAAAGATTTCTAAAATTGACATTTTTTATTCACTTTGACCCTAAGAATGGTTGTCACTTTTGTTAGCTGCTGGCGCATGCAGTTACTTTTGGGATCACTATACTGACGGAACTACTTTTTCCATTCAATAGCGGATATTCAAACAAGACTATTGATGGATGAAGCAGTATTAACGTAGCACAGCGACACGGCTCTTGCAGTCGTGTGTCTCGTATTGTTTTATAGAATGGAGTTTCCCTGTTGCACGCTTTCGAGTAATCGTTCAATCGTAGTAGAAACTAACCCTTGAAAATGCACGAATAACCACCCCTCAAAAGAATCCATGAACTCCCTTGCGTGAAGGAAATATTCTGCCTTGACACAAATAATACACGCCAAAGCGTCCATATCACGTGTAAAATATGATACATTTTATGCTGGTCGGTTCAGGGGTTTGCTAATTGTTGAGATTACAATTGCGAGAGTGCTATCTTTCTTTAATGATCTAATTTCATCGAAGAAAAAGGAAAAAAAAAACCTTTCAAATAACTTTTTTTTTCTTCTCGTCTCATCTGAGTGTGCAAGGACAAGTGTGTGTCTGTGTGCGTGAATGTGAGTCACATGTGTGCGTGTGTGTGCATGTGTGCACACGGTGAACCGCAAACCCAGTATTGATATGTGTGCACTGTGTATGTGTCTGTGTGTGTCACTGTGTATTTATGTAACAGAATGATCAAATTTCCTTTCTCTACCACGCAACGGAAAACCGCGCGAAGGAAATGGAAACCCAATATGGTTAAAGTAAATAGGGGAAAAAAGAAAAGTTTTGGGAGTCTGCTTTTTGGCATGCAACGAACCTCCACTATTCTGCCGACTCTGGTCTCCCAATCCAGACAAGGGGTAAAACTGTAACGGGCCGATCCTATTCTAAAGAGAAAAGTTCTCCGGGTCAAATACCACCGAGGAAAAAGTCTCGTCTACCTCGTAAAAATGAAAACTTCTTCTCGAGATGACGACGGGTTTAACCCTTCCTGTGCTGTTCTTGAGTGCCCATTGCTCTGCATCGGAACACCACCTGAACCTTGTACGCGCTGTCCCCGGCTACGCAGGGAAAGGGTTAACAGACCCCGATGAAACCAAGCACTCCCCTCTTTCTCCTCGTCCGTCGTCGTAGCGATGTTTAGAAAACAAACACGATTAACGGTCCATTGTGGAACTTTCTTAGCCTTGAGTGTGCATTGCCTGGTGGAAGGGGGGAGGGGGATTTTAGGAGGGGCGCCCTCAGAAACCTGAATAACAAAAAAGGGTTAACGGGTTAAGTCCAGGGTCAAAGGTCACTGCACCAAAGTGCTGACTGATTCTTCTTCTACATTTATTTTTCTTCCTGCACTCGGAAGTTGTACAAATTTGCATAGGGCAACCACAAATTGCTGTAGGATAGAATATGATTAAAGAGACATGCGCCCCCCCCCCTCCCGCCGCACTTGTTGTATGGTGATAACGGTTCTTCATTTCATCATTTCACACAGATTTTGAACGATGACGTTCCAGTTAACTCTTTTCCCTTCGAGACTCTTGACCTGCTATGTGGTTCTCCTCGGCAAGGCGTTTAAACTTGAGTGTATATGCTTTCCACCTTCCAGATCATCAGGGGAAAATAAACGTAGTGACCAACAAAGTAGGCCTATGATATACGAAAACTGATGGCATTTCTACTTTGTGGTCTTTGTTCACCCTCCGTAAACCGATACACCATTTTCTGTATTCCCCTAGAAATTAGACCTTCGGCAATCGCATTCTCACAACAGATATTGCTTGATGGTAATTGTTCATAGAGGGATGACTTGTATCAATTTTGATATAGTGGCGTGTGCGAGATTCGCTATATAATTTCATGGAAACATAATGTAGCATAAATAGATGGATGCAGACATTTTTTTTTTATTTCTTTTCTTCGAAACATGACGTAGCCACTATATCCAATGTCGGATACGCATTGCTATTGTATAGTGTTTTCCCTGTTTTTCCAAGGATGCGTATTGGCATCATGCAGTGATTTGTTATTATTCAATTCAATTCAATAGTTTATTTATTTCCATCATCACAAAGAAAAGAAAAGAAAAAATTGACATAATCCAAAGTGATACAATTTTTTTTCATTTCTCTTACACTCGTCTGATAAAGGATTTGTTCAATACAATATAAAGTATATTATACACGAATGATGTCGTAAAAAAGAAACAATGCACTTTGTCATGGCAACAAAAATAGTAAATATTATGAAAGTCCTATGAAAATTACTGAAATACCTCAGGTTAAGATGACTGAATAAACAAACGAATGAAGATGTATGAATAAGTTAATATAAACTATATTTGTTTCACATCCACCACCACTTTTTAACGTGGGTGAAGGGAGTAATTGATGTAGCGATCTGTCTGTCGATTAGTAGTTTGTGGATCGGTCCGTCCGTTGCAAGAATTTTCGATTTCAACTACACCTTGCTTGGTAAGCAAGGAGTGACCTTAGAGAGAAGACGTGCCAGGCGTACTACTGTACTCGGGGGTGTCGTTGAATGGGTTGCCATGGGAAACAACGATTTTCTCTTTCTTTCTTTCTCTTTTTGGCTATATACCTTGCAGAGCAAAAGTCTCCTGCAATACACACACACACACGCACACACATGTATATATATATATATATATATATATATATATATATATATATATATATGTATATAACAAACTACATATTCCCGACGGATATATACCAAAAGGATATATATATATATATATATATATGCCGTTATCACGGCAACCATGAATCACGAGCAAACCTTTTCTCTCACAAGGTCCATCATATTTATCATCTTAGGTGATAATACATGTATATTCCATCGACCAAATAAACGGATATTTTTCTATAGATAGGCCTTCATTTATAGCTATTACTTTTCTCCGGTTATGATCCGAGAATGCATGTGCTTTGCTCTACAGATTGTGTCATTGCACGTGCAATGAGGTAACGGAGATAAAAAAAAAGGAAAATGTGGAAGGTATATGATGTCAAATTTTAGATTTATAGTCGCACTAGTTCTTCTCAAGTGTTCTCTGTACTCCTTACTTCATAGTTTTCAAACTGAAAAAAAGCCAACCCTTTGAGTGCTTTGATTGCAAACTGGCACAGAAAACCCCATAGCAGTGTACACACTGTTCAGAGTCCCTGGCACAGAAAGGGATAAACAGTGCTTGGTGAGATATCTGCAGTGATGTCTCTCGTTCTCACTTTCAAGTTCTTTTCCATAACCCCCTTTGTCTAGCCAAATCACGCAAGCAGGGGCGGATCCAGGAATTCCGTAAAGAGGGGGCGCGTTTACAAAATTAAAGGGGGGGCGCACCCCTCCCCCATTTTTTTCTTTTATTTCTTTTGTTTCAACAAAAAATAAAGGGGGGGGGGGGGCGTGCGCCGGTTGCGGTCCTCCCTGGATCCGCCCCTGCTCAAGAGTATACAACATTGCGACATTTATAGATGAGTTACCATGACAACCACGGTTTATGATTAAAACATTTTCATCTCACAGTAATTGATATGGAGGAAGAGGGAGTGTATTGATCACCCTTAAGCTAATTCGTGTTTCATCCTTTCTTCTTCTCTGGTGTTCTCCTCCATGTCTCTCTTTCACTCAATCTCCCTCTTTCTTTCTATTCCTCATCACCTGCCCCACCCACTGCCTCCTGCCTTGCCCCCACCCCGTTCTTTCTCTCATGGGGGTGCTGTGGCATAGTGAATAAGACTTGCGACTCCCGATCAGAGGACCCGAGTTCGAATCCCGCCCAGTACGTCCTTGGAAAAAATGTTCTACCCACCATGTCCCTCTCTACCCAGGTGTATAAATGGGTACCTGGCAATGCTAGGGTAATAATAATAGCAGGGACCTCTGGTAGAGCAGTGGCAAAACCGAAGAGGCTTAACTGAAGAGACAAACAGTACCTTATTATTATCATTATTATTATTATTACTACTACTATTACTATAATTATTATTATTATTATTACAGAGTATTCAAGATGCCTACGGCGTGTGACGACCGGGACGTGGTGCAGTGCTGTGTGGTGAGGTCGGACGAGGAGCCCGTTCGTCACACCATCCTCTACAAGAGCTGCAACCACCCGAGCAAACCACCCAACAAGGGGCACATAAGGTTGGTCCCCATCCCCTCTCCAGGGAGGCCATTGTCTCTCCTTTTCTTATTTTCTTTTTATTTCTTCAATTCAGTTCAGTTAACTTTAGTTTATTTTTTTCCCATCAAGCAAGAGAAAAAAGTAAATACAATGTAATATAAAGCATGCTTAAAACAATCACATAGTTTGATTAATTTCAATCAAGGCAAAAGAAATGCAAAATGAAATTTCATTATTCTTGATTTCCATCAAACAAAAAGTAATACAAGACACAAAGTATACATTTTTTGTTGTTGTTGTCCATTCATTCATTATTAAACAGTTTGAAAGAAGTGCATGTCATAAGGTACAATTATACATAAAATATGTGTACGAATAATCATAA
This sequence comes from Diadema antillarum, assembly GCF_040938485.1. Taxonomy (NCBI): domain Eukaryota; kingdom Metazoa; phylum Echinodermata; class Echinoidea; order Diadematoida; family Diadematidae; genus Diadema; species Diadema antillarum. The sequence goes on from NW_027272211.1 coordinate 639,718, forward strand.
TAACAAGAAAATAATGCACACTTTGTAATGGCGACAAAAGTAAATGCCGGTATGACGATGAAAAAAAAAAAAAAGTTGATACCCCTGTATATGGGAAATTAATCTATACTAAGGCCTTCCATTAGAGCATTTGATAATTTATATACATTGTATATGATGTTAATGATATAAAACCATATCGTGAACAATACTTCACTTCTGTTTGTAAGTTTTGCTATATTTTGATGAAAATATGTTTATAGATATTAGGAACCCATGAAAGACCACTGCTTATTGGTAAATGGGCTACCCTGACAAAAGATTAGGAATAAAATAGGTACATAGATAAATAAATAAATAAATAAGTAGTTTATAGATGAATAATGAATATATAAATACACGCATACATACACCCATAAATGAGTAGCTGAATAATATGATAGATAAAAATCTGAATAGATACATATACATGCATGTATACATACACACAATAGACCAACATACATACAAAAATGAATAAATGAATAAATGAATAAATGATAAATGATAAATGAATATCTAAATGAATAAATTTCCGAAATCTGTGCTTACTACTGCCCAGGGCTGATGTCGGAGTGATGGGGATCGTGATCAAACCAAAGGAAGGTGATGACGTAGCTACGCACGTGACATGGGTCGGACAGGTCAACCTGAAGGGGTGGATGCCAAAGATGATGGTCAACAAGGTCACCGTCGGTTACCCCGTCTCGCTGTATGACGACATCGTGACGGTAGGTATATTAGGATGAGTCAACAAAATGACGATAGTGATTATCATCATAAAAACATCAATTATGATAATACTACCACAACAACAACAACAACAACAACTACTACTACTAGGGCCTACTACTACTACTACTTATAATAGTAATAGTAATAATAGTAATAATAATAATAATAATAATAATAATAATTATTATTATTATTATTATTATTATTATTATTATCATCATCATCATCATCATCATCATCATTATAATATAACGACACTAATTATAATGACAATAACAATAAAAATAATTATAATGACAATAACAACAAAAATTTTTGTAGTATAAAACAAATAACGATAACAATAATGAAATGATGATCATTATATAATAATAATGTTAATAATGTTGATAATAATAATAATTAAAATAATAATAATAATAATGATAATGCCCGTTAATAATAACAACAATAACAGAAGTAACAATATCATAATAACGATAATAATTTGTTTTTATTTCACCAAATTGGATCTATTTTACATTGCCGTGAAGTAAGCAATCAATGTCTGCAAACAAGCAACCACAGTATATGATTAGGTAATGAATATGGTACCATAATTTGCCAAGAGCCGCAAACCACGCAGCCAATGACCTCAACCAGGGACCTCGTAATTCCATGAATGGTCTCTGGTCTTATTCTCTGATCTACAAGTGCTCGTCATGATTACGATATTAGCGAGCTTTAGATTTTAGACTCACGGACGTTCAGAGGGGAAAAAACATGGTCTGAGAGTGCGCAGTAGCTTGATGTGCGCTACTGCGCACGCTCAGACCATGTTTTTTCCCTTTGAACGTCCGCGCGTCTAAAATCTAAAGCTCCCTATTAGCGAGAATGTAAACCTAAGACGACCATTGATATCATTTCCATTTCTAAGAGTTAACATGGTGAGAATATTATGTGCCTCAAACAAAAAACCACAGATACAAAACTAGCTACTGTATTGGAGTTGCTTTCAGTATCATGCTGTTAATCATGTGTGGTAGGAAATCTACAACGAATAACTCAATCATCAGCATTAGCTATTTTTAGAGTAGCTCATTAACATCGTCTCTGCCTAACGAATGGTGTGAAGTGTTAGCGATTTGTTAAATCAATCCTTTCACACTTCTGCGCCTCCTATCTCTCTCTATATCTCTTCCTCGGTGAAGAGCATGTCCTTGAAATCTAACCTTGTTAACCGTGCTGGTAAAATTGATTGAACATTCTGCAAACATTGGCTATTATGCTGTCAGGTGACATGTCATGTGTGTCACATGTGACATGTCATGACTATTGTGACGTAGCAGTGAAGACAGTTCCACGACGTGTTCGAGTTGGCCTTCATTGATAAAAACAAAGGGGACGAATTCGTGGGGCGGTTTCATCAGAATCCGAAATAAACCGACAAAGACACAGAACATGAAACCTCCACATGGTTTGAATGACAGAGGGATATTAGTGTCGATCAAAGACGCAAGCTATTATAAGGTCGCAGTGCCATCGCCTATAACTATCATTGGTACACCAACATCGTGGTGGCACTGTGGCATAGTGGATAAATTAATGTCCCTCCCTCTCGACCCAGGTGTATAAATGGGTAACCAGCAACGCTAGGATAATACTAATGGCAGGGCTCTCTGAATGGTAGAGAAGTGTCAACACTAAAGAGTCTACCCTGGATATAGAAAACCATAACCATTATGTAGGCCTATCATATATTGTTATATATAATATATTACATATTGTAAATTGTATGCTATACATTATATATTATATATTACATATTACATATTATATATTATATATTATATATTATATATTATATATTATATGTTATGTATAATATATATTATATAATAATTGGGCCGTGACGCGAGAAAAGGGCCCTTAGGGCATTAAATACCGAAAATGAGTTTTCACCTCCACTTTGTGGAAGGAACTCTGCCGTATTTAGATATGCAAACCTTTATCTGTAATTCCAATCCTAAATGAACCCATTACGTCATTCAAAAAAGAATGTTTTCTAAAAATCCTGTCACTTTTTGATGCGTCTGTGCATGTGCGCGCAGTTAGCTAGTTGATCTTTTTTTGCGCGTATTGCTTTGTCAAACTTCCGCGCCGTTTTCTGGCGTTTGCGCGCAGGGCCTTTTCTCGGGTCACGGCCCATATCATATCATACATTTGTATTATATATTTTATATTGATCATCACGTCTTAGTCGAAGATTTAGCAACCACTTGTATTACAATGATGTTGGTGTTATTTTTTGATTGGCAGTACTGGAAGAAGCTGACGGGACAGGACAAGAAGGAAAAGAAGGACGCCAAGAGCGACGAGGAAGAGAAGAAGGAAGAAGGTGGCGAGGAAGCGGCGGCTGAGGGCGAGGCAGCAGCAGCAGAGGGCGAAAAGCCTGCAGAAAACGGCGAGGCGGCAGAGGGTGAGGCCGCGCCCGCTGCCGAAGAAACCAAGGCTGCGGACGAGAAGCCCGCTGAGGAGAAGCCTGCAGAGGCGGAGGCCGAGAAGAAGGAGGAGGCGGCGTCGGAGGAGAAACCAGCCGGCGAGGGCGCTGCAGCAGAAGCAGCAGAATAAGGCTTCACGGAAACGCTTTTAAAGATAACAGCAACAACAGAGTTAAATATGGACATTTTGAACACCTAACAATTGTAGGGTTTTGAGTTAAAGAGGAGAGAGAGTGCGAGAGAGAGTCTATTTGGAGAAGCATATTCTGTCAAGTCAACAGACCATTTTTTGCGTCTTTGTGTTCATATTTAAATTGTCATCTCTTTATTCTTAATATTATTCTTTCTTTCAATCTAGGCCTTAAAAGATCGACAGCCTCTGAAGAGCGCCCCCAAACGGCGGTCTTATCTTGATCTGCATGCAAGCGGGGAATAGAGGGGAATGATCACAGACATGTATTGTACCATTCTCTTTTTGGACATTTCCTTGAATCACCCACACCCGTTTACGCCACTATAAAATACAATCTTACCTTCAAGTAGGAATTAAAGTTGTTCTAAAGGCATTATTCTATAGGGTGTTATTTGAACAATTATTGTAATACATGTCTTCACCATGACTAGTTTTTCTCTCCTTGTATTGATTGGGAAATGCATGAAGTCTGCTCCAAAACACTTTCCGTTCAGCATAACAATAGAAGATAGGAGTACGCAGCAGCAAGAAAGGATTCTTTTCTCATTTGTTTTTGTATTATCATTATTATTCTGTTGTAAACTAAAAAAAAAAATCGTCTGCATTCTTCAAAACTTCTCTGTATCTCTCTTGTCCAATGTCTTTATTCTCTGTGAAAAAAAAAGGAGGAATACAAAATAAGGAAAACGAAATTCAACGACTGCTCGGGACGGTCTTTTCGTCCAAAATAGCGAAGTCCAGTGTGTAGATTGCATTGATATTAATGGTCAAAGCGATATGTGTGTAACCCATCGACAGACTCTATGTCGTTTGTCTCTAGTTGCAGTTTGTGACCTCGACTTGTAATGCAGTGTTCATGCGATCAACAGAAGTTGTCAGCATGACGTCATCATGACGTCAATTTGCGCGGGATATACATATATATGTATATAATATATATTATAAGAGCAAGAGATGGTTGGTTTTTTTTTCGGTGTCAGCAAGCTAGCTGTTCATAACTGTAACAGCTGATTGATTAAATATTGGAGTAGTGTGGTCGACGCTTTTATTTTCAAAATGTATTTCTTTGCCTCCTGGTGTTTTTGGCGGAGAAAGAAATAAAAAAGCTTATACATCAATGTCTTTTTAAAAGATTTACAGGCATTATGCCAATCACACTGAGCTGTAGATTGCTAGCCCGACGTTCGCATATATTTGGATAAGTATGAAAAGATACTGATATCATGTGCGTGGTGAATGAGCCAAAAGCTGTATTTTAAACAGATTAAAAGTGTATCACATAGAGTGTAGCGACAAGCTTCTGTCAGTGACGTTTTGGAGGAGCTCGTTATAACCGTCGTCTCCTTCTCCAGGTAACTTTTTAAGACTCGCTCTTCTTTCCACAGACGTCACACCCATCGGTAACGAGTCGCACACATGAATGTCTGTGGATGAATACTCAACTTTGAGTTTCATCGCGCAGTCGGAGTGTTTGGAGGGGCGTTAGCAGTCACCGGTCACCACAGTGTGTGTAGTCACGGCGCGAGTGCATTGGTTGACTTACCTGTTCCGTCTCCTTTTACATGTTAACATCTACCCAAGACGGGCATGCACCAATATGCATTTGTCCAGCGTCTAGCACGTCGCTGATTGGCTATTTTGATCACGTGTGTGTTCGTGTGAGGACAGCGCACTGTGTCGCGCTCACCATACAGGCGACTCGTTGAACAATACTTCATGATTGGAACCAAGGTGTGTTTAAGTCTGGGCATCTCTTTGTCATTCAGATGTCATTCAAAATATCCTTGAGGTGTCTTTCAGCTATCACTTCCTTAGGACGTGTTCCCGAAGACTTTTTAGTTTGAGTATGATCAGCAGAGAAAGGTTGTGTATTGGAATGTGCTTGAGGAGGTAGAGATCGATAACACCTGTAATACGAAGCGTGTAATATTGTCTGTTTTTGTTGTGACGTAGCATTGAGAGGAATGGTGCCTTGCGTTTGGGTTACTATGGTAACGATATAAACAAAAGTGTTTTTAAAAAATCATTTGACGGCTTCCGGTGTACATATTCATTTCATTTTTTCAAATTTTTTGCTAAATAAGATCTTTTCAATTTGAAAGCAGTTCTGTTCAGATAGATTAAATAGGTACAGACCCACAGAAAATGCAGTATAGGAACTCGATTGGTACGGTCGACCGAATAGCCTTAATTTGAGGTAAGTACTATCAGTGCAGAAAGATGTATTTTAGCCCAAATGCTGCAGAAATCTAGAGAAAGGACACAGAATTTTAACTTAGATATGAAAAATATAATCAATATTTTTTACGAACAGGCGATCCAGAACGTATGAATTCAATTATGAAGATTCGCCGGTTCGTGTTATCGATGACAGTTCTCATCGACCGGAAAGTTTTAGGGTTTCTTTTTAAAGAGAACGAACTACGTGTAACCTCTGTTTGTAACAGTTTGGATGACATGGTATTTCTTAGATGATATTTTTCTTATATCAATATCAACCATATAACCATTTCCAAAGTGAAAGTACAGTTTGTTCGGACGTAAGTTGTTGGAGCCTTAAACATTAAACAACTATCGATACTAACAAATGTCCAGTTTTTATCGTCGATATTATCGTTATTCGCTTTTGTGTTACCCCAATGCGTGAGCTGATGTATACAATATGAATCGCTCTTGTTCCAACATGTCATATACAATCGTCTGTACAGTGTTCACCTGTGCATCGACACAGTCTCTCATTTCGGCGCCATCGATATACCGTCTCTAGTTTAGTGTTGGTCTGGACTTACCCTCACAATGGTGCTGTAGTCTATAAGAGTCAGACCGTACCTCTTACATCAGCGCCAGCGGCTGACTTGGGAGAGTGAAGCGATTCCGAAACGGCGGGCTCGGGATCGATAGGCCAAAATGTCGATCAATTCCATCCAACGCTCGACGCGGCAGGATACTACATGTAGTAGCTTCATCTGGAAAATTGTACTGCTGTTTATAGATTCTGTACTCGTGCGACTACGCAAACGTCACCAAAATAGGGTTTAATGGTTGCGTTCATCACACATAGGCCTACACATACACACTCACATACACAAGTCGTGGTTTACATCAGTAGATAGCAGAATACTTGCGCATGTAGCCGTACGGCGTTAAAGTCAGTTTTATCCTATGACAATGGGATCCCATAGCACGCGAGAGACAGAAATACACATAGTTACACACTGTTTTGCTCCATTAAAGGATGATGTACGCCGCACAAATTTGTCATTGAGTAAGTTTTCACGTAGAGGCTGTTGCTTTTAAAAGGTGCTCGGAAAGATTGTGGTACAAGTTGTAGTTTCGTTATTTCCTTGGCGGTTTTTTTTTTTCCCAAGTTCGTATCTGTTTTGTCAGGGAGTCTTGTTTTATTTTGCCATGCTTTCCTTTGTTGTTGTTGTTGTTGTTGGGATTTTTTTTTTTTTTACCGTGCGTCACAGCTGTGTTGAGCTTCGCACTGAGAAATGTTGCGTTGGCCCAGTTGTTATATTTGTCTCCTTGGTAACCGAAGTCCGAAATATCTTCGGTCGGCATTTTGGCAGTAAAAGGGTTGTTCGTAGCTATTTTTGCTGTGTGTACTGGGTATCGCTATAAACCCACGGGAAAGCGCAAATGTTTATGTTGTAGGATATCATTCTTGCCAGTGTAATAACATGGACGTTTGTCTCGGACAACTTGTCTTAGCTATGCATTCATTCAATTATTCATTCATTTTTTCTTTCTTTCTTTCTCTTTGACATTACTGTAACAAATTTTTCCACACTGCTTCCTGTATGGTTTGAAGAAAGACAAATTTCTGTGCGTGTGTATCATTCACTGTTTTTAAGGCCTTCCACATACTTCCGCAAAACTAACAATTTATTTTACGTAAAGATAGCGATTCAGAGTCTTTTTAAAGAATGAGGCATTTTATACACTGTAACACCAAGGAAAGTGCATTATGTTGATTGTTTAATTGTCTAAGTCTTATTATACCGGAAAGTCTTGTGTGTATTTTGTAAGTTTCGGCATGCCATTTCTTTACATGTGTATATAAAACGTCTTGATATATAAGTTATTTATACCGAATGATTATAATTTGTTGATGTGAACGTAGGGACTTATTTCGGTCTAGCTAGTGAGGGCGGGCTTTATAACAAGGGGGTAGATGTGTTGTATTATACTGTTTGTTTTCATACGAATGATCTCTTGACATTTAATTGATTAAACTATCGCCCCCTCCCCCTTTCTTTCAAATACTACACAGCTGCATGACAAATGTGTGGGTTGCACGTGGTCGCGTTTTAAAAGACAGCGCCGACTGTATTGATTGATTTATTGCTCGGGAGACCTCTCAGCTACACTTTAATAACAGACAAGCAATGTCATACCGTCGTAGATTGACATTCTGTAGAGGCATCAACAAAATCTGTGCTGTTATATCTCCGGCGAGGCGAACGCCATTTTGGTGACATCATACTTTCGCAGATCGCGGCGTGCTTGTCGGCGTTACTATAGAAACAACGCGCCAACATACATGGTATAGGCACACGTCTATAATAATAGGTGGTAACGTAACGGTTATATTACACGAGGTGTATCAATGAAGACGGATTGTACGGATAGAATATAGAGTAGTTAGAGTATCACGGTATTTTCACAGCACTGATTTGTGTCTTATGGAAACAACAGCAGCAGCAGCAGAAGAAGAAAGAGAGGAGTCGAATAATACAATAGTAAAAATAGAAAAATGTATATGAGTGTTTTTTGCAAGGCTGGTTAATGTTCAGCGCGCGAAGAATCTGTACAAATGCATTTTCGCAGACTTCAAACACACATTATGCAATGATATTCGAAGATTACGTGCTCCAATGACACACGCAGAAACCAATGATTGATTTGGATAGCTGAGCCTTAAGGCTGAAACAAGGAAAATAGGGACAGGTGCGAATGACACGTATGCATCTTGGCATAATTTGTATGTTGTTGTTTTTTTCCTTTTCCTTGTGTTAATATTTCTTAGTAGAATCTCTGAGAATGATCTGAATTTGAAAAAAAAAAGTACATACAGTGATAAGGCATGAATGCACATATTTTTTGAGAGTTCAGATGCAAGAGGGCTTTAACTGCAGCAGAGAGAGAGAGAGATGCTCCACTCGAGTCCTTTTGCAACTGAAGTCGTCTCTATTCGATGACACAGTGTATTTGATGTACATACATGTAAAATATAGTGTGCTAACTGCCATATGGAGTTAACTGGGTAATGTTACTATTGTAAAACGTGACTGTGCTTAGGTAAGTAAGCAAATCGCTCTAGCATTTAGATTTCAAAAAACAGAAAAACAAACAAAAAATACGAAGATTACGTGATAGTAAATTTGCAATATAGCCAGTATGTTGATTTCGGCACGCTTTGTCACTTACATGCCACGTTGTGATATAGACAAATGATATACCGTATTGTATGTATATTGTTCATAACAATTAATGTTGGTTGCCCGAGATATATACTTTGAATTGGATTTTCTCACTTCTTAAGACGTTATAATGGACTCTAGTATGGAACTTTTGACAAAGCATTGACTTATAGTCTGTACAACGTATGTTACTTCCGCACAGTGTAAACTTAGTGGTTAGCTCGTAGCTTCGAATGTAGAATAGTAGAGATTACAGCGTTTTTTCTATATGGTCCATGCAGTAAGGGAACACGTGATCCTGGATTATACATAGTGATTTCTTGAGTATGTGCAAAAAGAAGAAGAAAAAAAAAAGAATACAGGAGGCCACAATTTGGATGTTACAACATACACTCACACTGCTGTTGCAGGATTTCTGGTGTCTCCGAGACTCAACTCGGACCGTGATGTTTGTTTGACTAGTGAAGCGATGTTATTAAAATTCCTATGTTAAGAAAAAAAATGTCTGTTTTTGATGGAGTCATGATTGATCATCTTAAAAATCACATCTTTTATTCGACGAGTGAAGTGCGTGGGTGACTTTACTGTTATTCTTTTTTTAAGTCTTGATTGCACAGCTTTGACTGCTTCATGATGATGGTGGATGATGATGATGATGGTGGTGCTGGTGCTGGTGCTGGTGATGATGATGTTTATAGTGATAGTGATGATAATGGTGATGATAGTGGCGACTGTGATGCACTCAGCTAGTGTTGGTAGTGGTGAGGTGATGGTGATGTTGATGGTACGTGGTGATTATTGTGGTGATGGTAGAAATAGCGATGGTGATGATGGTGGTTGTGATGGCAGGTGATGGCGATGGTGATGATGGTGGTGGTGATGTCGAAGATGATGTGGTGGTGGTGATGATGTTGATGCTGCTGCTGCTATGCTGGTGACGGTGGTAGTGGTGGCGAGGTGATGGATGCAATGATGGTGGTGGTTGTGATAGTGGTTTTGTGATGGTGATGATAGTGGTGGTGTGGTGGTGATAGTGGTGGTGTGATGGTGATGGAAATGGTGGTGTGGATGGTGATGTGGACGGTTATGGGGGATTGTAACGGTGGTGGTGGTAGTGAAGGTGGCGGAGATGGTGATGATGGCACTAGTGATGATGGTGGTAGTGACGGAGGTGATGTTGATGGTGGTGGTGGTGGTGAGGTGATGGTGATGTTGATGGTGGCGATGATTGTGCATGATGAAGGCATTGATGGTGGTATTGATGATTGGGATGGTGATGACGAAGATGATGTTGGTGATGGTAATGATGGTAGGGTGGTGGTGAAGTTGGTGATGGTGATGGTGACGATGGTGGTGGTGGTGACGATGATGATAGTATCCATGCTTCGGATGGTGATGATAATGGCGGTGGTGATGGAGGTGATTGTGATGGCAGTGCGAGGTTAGTGATGGTGATTGTAGTGATGCTAATGGGGTGATGATGTTGGTGATGGTGATGGTGTGTTGGTGGTGGTGATGGTGATGATGGTGTTGGTGGTGACGATGATAATGGTATCGATACTTGGGGTGATAATGATAGTGGTGGTGGTGATGGTTTTGGGGAAGTTGATGGTGGTGATGGTGATGATGGTAAAGGTGGTGATGGAGGTCACTGGGATGGTGGTGTGGTGTTGGTGGTATTGGTGGTGGTGGTGGCAGTTGTGATGGTGATGGTGAAGTTGATGTTGATTCTGGTAATCGTGATGGGAATGATGAGGAGCAGCAAGAGGGAAAAAAGGAGAGCGATAAGAATACAGATGGCATATATATATATATATATATATATATATATATATTTATTTATATATGTATATATTACATATACCCTATATATGTAACATATGATATAAACATATTATTAGGATTTATATAGTATTATAATCAGTTGAGAACCAGAAGGGTGCTATCGTGTTCTAAGATTTAAGAGTAAACAAAAACAGAACAATCTATTTTCACAAAATCAAAAGCTTACATTTTCAAAGGAGGGTAGATTTATAGCCATTGTTCCAAATATTGGGTAAAATGGCACCCTTGCTGTTCTCATTTCAACATTTTACACAAAGTTAAAAAGATTTAAAATTGTTACCATAATGTAGAGGTGATCAAGTTCTACAACGTGATACCAATAACTCAATGCCTAAAAAAACTGCGATAACGCCCTTTTGGTTCTCAGCCAACGATATTATATATTCTTTTTCCTTTACCCTTTCGATCAATGTCAACTTTCGCACAGAGTGAAGTTTGTTGAGATTAAATTTTTCAGTCTCTATACATGATACAACACTAAAAAAGAGACATAAAAAGTGTATGAATGTCCACTCAACCTTAGCATCAATCATGTAAGCCACAGTTGGTGGAATTTCTGCTCAAAACCCTCCAAAAGTTGATGTGGATGGGACTAGAGCCTGTGATGTGGCTGGAGGCACGTACACACAACACCACAAACTGGAATCACATGTCATTACTGATATTGTTCTTGTTGGTGTTTTTTTTTTTTATTGAAATGTATCAAACAAGTGCGCAGCACATTTACCACACATTTACAGCACTATTGGTACATAATACAATCGATTGTGTAACATTCATACGAACCTACCCCGACCAAAACAGAACCACTGTACACTAAATTTTAAAAAAAAGAAAAAAAAAAGGTCCCTACCAGGCAAAAGCTCTGTAAGATTTCTCAAAACTTCCATGCCATTGTAGCTCAGTGAACAATACCACAAAGTCTCAATCATGGGGTCCTTGGTTCAAATCCCCAGGAAGTAACTGCTTGCCCCACATCAAGGCACCTTGTAGCTTAGTCCTACCAACCGGGACTTCGGTCCCTCGGTTGCTTGCTAACCAGCATTCATCACAACCTCAGCAGCCATGCAAAACAACTCAATAACTTTTAAATGAATATTCAAATTCACATCCAAATAATATCACAGTTATAAAATCTAGTTTTCCTTCCATAAAAAGTACTTTGTATGATACATATCACACTATGTAGAAGAATGTATACTGTAATTCGCATTCTTATCTACAGCCCCATTATATAAATCACATCAATGCATATACGCAATATATGAAACAATGGAATGGTGGGAATAAAGGCAGAATACAATGAGGAAAGACTACAATCAACTTGCTTAGTTGTCTTTTCAGTTTTTTAAATGGACGGAATGGACTGACACTCCCTGCAGAGAACAAACATTGAAGCAGAACATATGAAAAAAAATATACATATAGGATATACAGTATATAATAAATATGTGGAAAAAAAATCAGATACTGCTGTTGAAGTTTGGCAGGAAGAGGATCTGAATTGGTAGTGTAGATGATTTAAAGCAAATATCTGCTCCAAGTTAAGGTTGCCCAAAGCAAGTAGAAAGCAGAAGTACAGAAAGGTCCCTATCAAAGAAAGGGTTAAATCTGAATTGAACATTGAGGGAAATTGTACCAAATATTACGTATCATTTGTCAGAAATTGGATGGAACTCTTTCATCTTCTCATCACCATCAAGTTTAAAGGGATTGTATAGTTTTGGTTGAGACCTAATTTCAGGTTTCTAACATTTTTTGGTGAGATAATGAGAAACCTCTTATGAAATATGAAAGAGCATGTAATTTTATGAGGAATTCAACATTTATTTAATGAAAATTGGTTTTGAAATTGCTGAGATATCTAAAAAAGAGGGATTCTAATAAAGTGTGGGACCCACACTTTATTACGATCGCTTTGTTTTACTTTGTTTTTGGATGTTTCAGTCATTCCAAACCCGAATTTCATCAAATAAACTTAGAATTCCTCTTAAATGGTATGCTCTGTACTATATAATAAGTGTTTTCTTGGTATCTTGCAAAAAGTTAAAAGCCCAATTCTCATTTCCACCAATACTGTACTATCCCTTTAACATCAAATGGGAGTTTCCATCAAAGATGAATATTACAGAAGTGAATACAATAGGTACAGTGCACTCCCGTTACAACGAAATTCCGGTTACAGTGAAGTAAAAATTCAGGCCCAAATTTATCAGCAATATAGCATTATATACTTTATTTGTTTGGTTACAACGACATCTATACTTTACAAAAGAAAACTGCCAGTCCCAAGGACTTCGTTATAGAGGAAGTCAAACCATTTTGACTTTAAAGAACACTGCGCCATTCAAATTGGGAATTACAGCTGCTGCTGCTTCAGTCTGGAACATGCAGAGGAAAGGGGACTATCCACCTCAAAGGGACTATTCAATGCCTTTTTAGAGACTTTTTCGTCATACAATACCCATCATCATGCTAGGACGATAGTGAGAAACCTGCAAAAATCAGTCATTTGGTTAGAAACTGTGATATTTGTCAAAGAATTGACTATCTGATATCGTAACTGCCTCTAACCAACATTTCCCTTTGATCAACTCCGTGTGTGCCACGTTTACATACCTAACTCGGTCAACAGCTTGTCAACTTTGCATATTTTGCGCAAACGCCCAACTGCGCATAAACCGATCACTAAATCACAATATGCCACAGTACTAGTGTCGTAGTCACAGCTTTGCCACAAAACTTATATTACAGCAAAGCTTGCACCTTTCTCTTAATCACATCTTTTGTGCTTTTCTAGCATAAATGCTTCAATAAAATGCTGCACGGTTTTGTAAAAATAGAATGCTTTCCAAACAAGCTCATGCAATACAACATGGCACATGAGGGGTTTACACCACGGCACACAGAGTTAACCTTCTCAGTTTCATCTTAAGAAAATGTAATAGCCAATATACACAAACCAGGAGCCAACTGTAATGACAGAGTTAATCTAAACATTATAACAAGGTCTGAAGAACTGTGACAAGATTAACAGCTCCAAATTATTTTGGTCCTATCGATCCTGGGCGGCCTCTTTAGCATTACCATTTCACTCCAAGGGGGTGCTGTCACTATCCCATCACTCAAACATCGGCAGGTACCCCTAGGTATAACCCCCAGGTACAGAGGGACCACAGTGCTCAACACGTCTTGTCCATGAACATGGGGGGATCCAGGAATGGAATTCCGTAAAGGGGAGGCCCCTTTCCAAAATTAAAGGGGGTGCACGCACCCCCCCCCATTTTTTCTTTTTATTTCTTTTGTTTTGACCAAAAATAAAGATGGGGCGTGCACCCCCCTCTGGATCCGCCACTGATGAATGTACATACCTGGCAGACTTTGAATCACTGATCTACGGTCTGGGCATCCAGAGCTTAATCCACAATTCCAAAGGGCTTCCCTACACACAACAGGCTGGATTTGAATTGCTGATCTACCGTCTAAGCATCTAGTGCTTCATCCATAATACCGAAGTGCTTCCCTGTGCACACTGGGTTGGATTTGAACCGCTGATCTACTGTCTACACATCCAGTGCTTCATCCGTAATACCAAAGGTCTTCCTTTCACACACCAGAGTGCGTTGAACCACTGATTTACTGTCTGTGTGTCTAGTACTTCATATACAATACAACAGTGCAGCCCTATGCACACTGGGCTGGATTTGAACCACTAACTTACTGTCTATGTGTCTAGAGCTTAATCCACAATACCACAGTGCAGCCCCCCCCCCCTTCTCACAAGTGGGTGGGGCCACACAGATATAAAAGGAATACTGTATATGCCATATATTTCGTGAGTCTAAATTTTCGCGAATCGGGAATTCCCGACAATTTCGCGAGTGGATAAATTCGTGATTGTGGAGTCCTGTACTGAATGGAGAAATGTACACGCGTACGTAACATTCACATCGGGATCAGAGTCAATATTTTCGCGAATAGCACCTGTCTCGCGAAATTCACGAAAATAAAAACCTCGCGAAATATTTGGCGTATACAGAACCCCACACACACACATAGCGGGGCCAGCCCAACGTCACCGGTCTATTTGTACATACACATCATCCTTGTCCATTACACCCTTGTGTGACAAGGCACTCATACCGGCCGACCAAACCCACCCACCTACCTAACCCCCTCTTCCCTCCAAAGCCCCCTATACTAGGGTCCCATCCCCTGGTACTTGGCCCTCAATGTTCTCATGAGTTCGCTGTTCAGGCTCCCAGTCTCGTGGCGGTCCACCGTGGATCCCGCTGACGATGCCAGCTCCCAGATTTTCTGCTCTATCTCCTTCTGCCGGGCTGCAGTGCACAAAACAAACAAACAAACAAACAAACAAACACAGAAATCAGGAGGGACATTCAAGATGGTGGCAGTTCAAAACAAAGAGGTCAAGAATCATCATATGATGCTCCACAAGGTACCCTAGTAAAACAAAGCAATCCTAATAAAGCAGTGGCAGATCCAGAGGGGGGCGCACCAGGCACACCCTTTGATTTTGTAAAGATGCCTCCCCTTTACGGAATTCCTGGATCCACCCCTGTAAAGGGTGGGTCCCACCTCTTATTGAGATCACTTTGTTTTTGACATCTCAGCCATTTCAAAATCCATTTTCATCAAAATAAACTTTGCATTTCTCTGAGACTTGTATTCTCTTTCATATTTCGTAAGAGGTTTCTTATTATTTCACCAAAAAAAAGTTAGAAACCTGAAATTCCATCTCAACCATGTTTTGCCAACGATTCACCAAGAAGGATGAACTCCTCTAAAACCCTACACATCATCCACAAGTTTGAGTTTAGTAACATGAAAAGTCTCAACAGAGGTTTGGATGCTTTTCAAAGGCTTTTAATTGCCGAAAGTAACTACAAAATAAACCTATAGCCTCCAGTGTGTGGGGAATAGTGATTTTATATTACACACTGAAATAGCCAATAAACAGAGACACTGCATTCATTATATAGTTTCCACTGATATCACATGCTTAGTAAAATCTGTGCCAGGGTTTGTAGTACATGTGTACTTGAAGCATGTGATGCCATAATCAAAGTGGTAATAAACATTGATGAATATGTGCCAAGTTTGTAAAATGTGTACCAGTACTTAAATTAGTGAATTTGTTCAAACAACTGTAGGCAAATGCTGAAGGGCATGGTTATTGAGCAGGGCCATGAACGAGGTTACCTGTCTGCATAACATCATCACATGATCTAATTTGCACAAATGTACATGACTGTGACTGTTATCACAGTGTGTTTTGTTTTTTAACACAAGCAACTTTTACATTACATTACATTCTTGCTTAAAGGGGGTGGCTAGTAACTGATCAGTGGGAGTCAGTGGGAATGCTGGGGGATGATTGTTCCAATCCTTGTGGGATTCATTTAAGAGTACAGTATATATCTATTGTTGTGTGAAAATTATTTGCTTCAGAACGGTCTCATTGATATTCAAGTAATGTGCAGTTTAATGTTTCCAGGTTAGCATGACTGTACAGTGTTGGGGCGATCGTAAACGGGCCGTGAACGATCGCCCCGACACTGTACAGGCATGCTAACCTGGAAACATTGAACTGCACATTACTTGAATATGAGACCATTCTGAAGCAAATAATTTTCACAAAACAATAGATATATAATGTACTCTTAAATGAATCACACAAGGATTGGAACAATCATCCCCAGCATTCCCACTGATTCCCACTGATCAGTTACTAGCCATCCCCTTTAAAATTTCAATCTCAAGAGAATTTGTCAGTCAATTTTATCTTATTGGCTTTTTTTTTTTCTTGGTTTTTGTTTAAATCAACTCGAACATGAAATAGAGCTGTTTCTGTTTTTATTGGCATTTCTTTTTACACTTTTTCAAAGTTCTATTTTTATATTGATATTTCTTTTAAAAGAAGTCTATTCCATAAGGCGGAAGTGTTGGTGAAAAGGTGGACCTTGCATCACAAAACCAAGAAAATATTGCCAGAATAGACTTTTTTAGTTCAGGTCACATCAGGAAACGAGAAATTCTTCAAAGAGCGTCATGACTACTGTATACGATAACTCAATAATATAGGATATTATTTACCCCCCCCCCCCCCCCCACCTTGGTAATAAGTATTGAATGTACTGAAATTTCTAGGCTAGGTTTTGTTTGTAGTTTGTTTTTATTTCTGAAACAGTAAAATCATATCAAATGTAAAGTGTTGAACATTACATAATTGAAACAAGAATCATGGGTGAAATATCAAAACACAATGAGAGTTGTGAAAAGAAATGGACAGGTGACAATGGTAACAATACATGTAACGGTGGATTGCCCACTTCAGATCTATCGACATGATAGATTTGATCTTCAATGAGGTTTAAGCTTTATAAACATTCTCAGACTTGCATAAGGAACGCCGGGGTGAATTGTATGAGACGAAATAAACTTGCATCTCACCTTGTTCAGCCGTTAGCTCCTCCTCCTTGCCTTCCTCCACTGGTCTGCTCTCGATGTCAACCTCCTCCCCAGCGTCAATCTCCTGCACCAGTGGCTTGCTGCAGCTTGCTGAAGCAACCTCGTCCCCAGATGGTTATCTCCCCGGCACGGTCCCCTCAAACTCCCTCCAGGATCTGCCGCTGCGTGGCAACCTCGTCTCCAGATCAGCGAACTCTGCCTTCTGCCGTTGGAAGTTACTGTCCTCAGTAGTACTTGACGGCCGCTAAAAATATCATGGATTGGAGAGACACAGAGTGTTGAGTGTTACCAAAGCATCTGTAAGTACCTTGTCTCAAAACAAATGATATAATGTATTGAAATAGTTTCATGTCTAGTTTTCCTCACTTCAGTAAGATCACAAAATCAAAACATAATTGAAACAGAGGAAAGGCACAAATAGCAAATATTACTTTTTTTTCCAGATATCAATCTGAACACAGTCCAATCAATTCATAACGCATGTTTAGTGTGAACACAGTCATGTCAAGGCATCATTTGCGTACACTCAGACAAGGAGGCATTTGAAAAAAGAC
This sequence comes from Diadema antillarum, assembly GCF_040938485.1. Taxonomy (NCBI): domain Eukaryota; kingdom Metazoa; phylum Echinodermata; class Echinoidea; order Diadematoida; family Diadematidae; genus Diadema; species Diadema antillarum. Next base: position 657,461 of record NW_027272211.1, read on the forward strand.
AAGCCAAAACCTTGAGTGAAAGGACTACATGAATACGTGGAATTAATCAATCACATATTTCAGTAAATCCCTTACAGTACGCTGGGCAATAGACTTTCTTTGAGACTTGAACTATCTGAGACATATAACTGAATAAAGTGTTAATGATTCAAACAGGTTTGAGTAAAACAACTTTTGAGTTTTCTGCAGAGAACAAAAAAGATTTAGCCCACTTCAGCACAGCTCCTGGTATTGCCCCAAGTTGGAAATCTTTGAACTGTTCATGGACAACAATGGGAGAATATTTCTGGTATTAGAGAAATAATCTACCTGTTTGTCACTAT